>NW_026723178.1:0-184838 GCF_029784015.1 Lycium ferocissimum | reverse complement strand
AGGGACATAAATGAAAAGGGCTAGAGGGAAAAGGGGGGCCCGATGCAAAAGGGTCACAATTGAAAGCTTGGGGAGGGGATGATGGCTAAGGGAGCCCCATTTCGAACATAAATACCCAAACGGGGTTCCTTTGGCATTCGAATAACTAGCCTATTTAAACCCTTTAGTATAAATACTAGACTTAGGTTATTTTCATATTTAGATTATGTTGAATGAAGAAATGAGAGATTGTAGTTGATAACTTTAGATTACTATAGATCACTAAGTTAACCAAATGTTGCTTCCTAGTCATGTGAAGTGAATTGCTTAATTCCATCGAATTCAATGTTGCTCATTTGTGGATTCGTTTGAGTCGTTTGTTGATTCGAATTGCTTAGGTTCTAGGTTTGTAAATCCGATTGGAAGGGTTAGGTTTAATATACCCTTTCTGTCCATAGATTTTCGCTTGGTCAAATATCTATCCTCTATTCTCCTTAATCAACAATTCTTCATCTATCTTTGTTTTCCTTTATTTTGATTTTCTTGTTCTTTTGTTATTCTTAGAGTTTCCTTAGGTTGAATCTTATCAATAAGTAACAGTGATCGAACTCGTATCTTTGGCATGAAAAAAACTCATTCTTCATATACCTTAGATTTAAAAATAGAAGTGGTTCGTTTTGTTTCTATACACAATTCAAAATTTCTTTTTGTATTCATCTTGGCGAAATCTTATGTGAACTCGGTGGGTCGTCCCTTCTTCCTACTGATTTCCCAAGCGCCCAGTAACACACCAACCCTCCCCCTCCACCCACACTCCCAACACTTGGCATTGATGATTAAAAATATTATTTATTATATTTCAATTTATGTGACATTATGAATATTTTGAGAGTTAACCGGTTCTTTTTTCGCTAACAATATTTGTCAACGGTCTTATTATAAATCAGTTTAGTTCCAAAAATTGTGGCCTAGGATTATTTTTTGTGTAAATTATGATTTTGTGCCATTGTGTGGTAACGAAATAATTAAGGAATTAATATCTAATTTTGAAAATTAATTTTTTTTTATTTTAATTATACTCTGAATCCCTTAATTCATTTTGGGATGGAGGGATGTAAAGTTCTTATTTTTGTCCTTTCATTATCAATAGGTTTATGGCAATAGAGGAGTGGAGGTCTCCACTGGGGCTGAGAAAGAGAAAGGTTTTAGAAGAGATAAGCAACCAAATATATGATGATTTGTTGGGTCAATATGTACTAATCATGTTTAATTTAATCATGTCATGATGTCCAAGGATAATCCAAAAAGGTATTTCTCTTTCTACTGCTTTAATGATACGGGGGTCTTCATCTAGAAGTATTATGACGTGAACATTAAGAGTAGGATAAATTGAATTTCTCCATCCTTAAATGAGTATCTCGATTTAGAGGCACGGGAATGGAGAAAGTTTTTATTAGGAGTGCATTGCCGGAGAGATCGGTTTTATGACTCATTACAAATATTCGGCTAGTTATACGACCATTTTTATAGGAGGCTGATAAAACAGATCTCTTCTGTCTCAATTTATGCGGCACGCTATTTGTTTTACTCTATCAAAAAAAAAAAAAAAAAAGGTCTTCTTTTAAAACAATTTAACTTTATTTCTTTATTTTACGCTAAATGAGATGATTTATAATCACACGATTATCTAAGACTTGCTTTAGACCACAAGTTTTTTTTTCCTTTTAAAAAATCTTCATTTCTTTTTTAAATTTCGTATTCGGTGAAACAACTACATAAATTAGGACAAAGAAAGTAGCACGTAAAGAAAATACATATGATCTTCGTAAGGTCATTATTCATATATTGAAATTATAAATGATCAGAAAAAAATTCCTCCTTCATCAGTGAACGTGAATTTGAATTAGTCGATCAGAAGTATAGATGGTGAATTTGAATTAGTCGACCAGATTAATGAAAGCCAAGTATAGATGGTTAAACACAAAAGCATTCAATCAACATTTATTTAAAGTATTTTACATTTACATTTGACAAACAGGGAAGTGGAATCTGTTTTGTATGATTTGACTGAAGTGTCCTCCACTCTTTAACCTATATGATTTAAAAAGTAGATATTGTTTTATTAATTTTTAATGGGAATATGATGTTAGCTTCCACTAGAAAATACAAGAAAAGATTTTTAAATCAATGGCTTTTGTCGGGGTCCAATTTTAATATAATTTTTGCTACTTTTTTTGGCAAATTATGGCCCTACGAATCCACAAGAATATCTCCTAAAGAAGCAAAGGTGTCATTAAAATTTAATTCTTTGAATTATATAGTGGGATTAGAAAAGCAAGCACAAATTAATGGATGAACATGCATTGTAGTAGATTGAATCTTTAGTATTACTGTTTTTTATCGTTTGATTTTGTAATTTTAAATAATTGAATCACCAATATTTTTTTAAGCTAACACTAGTGGTATATATTAACACTATCTCCTCATTTTACGTATCATTCGCGACTTCCACATGATTATTAATTAAGTTAATAGTTGAAATATTGCAGAGTGGTAATAAAGGCTGGTCCAACATAATACGAAATTGGATCTCATCCAGCTCAATAGTGGCAACATTATGTTACAAGTATGAAAAATGAAAAAGAAGAAGTTTAATTTAGAATAAATGGGAACAAACCAAAATGCAAAGTGAGACATGTAAAAAAGTGTACAAACCTAGTATTTTCGATATGAAGGGTAGATACATATGTGAAAATCAATAAAGTTCTTACATTATTAAAATAAAATCCATAATTTCAAAAGTGTAGGGATTCATTGGTACTAACTTAAAGATTGAACCAATCAAATGTCCAATCTAGATCAATTAGCCTATAATGCAATTAAAACCAAATTATTATCAACTTCGAGAGTTAGATTTGAAATGTCTCATAGCTCTAGGGAAGTGTAAATTATTTTGACAAGGACAAAATGTGAAAGGTGAACATTTAATCTTTCATGTTCATGAGTTGCCTTTGGTTGCTTATGATTTACCTCTCAAATTGGGATGTTTTGTCGCCTATCTGGATTAGTCTTCCCCCACTCAAAGAGCGGTACTGAACACAAGGTGAAAAAAAGGTGAAAAAAAACTAGTTAATCCTAAACACAAGGAGTACTATGTGACAGTTAAATCTTTGATTTCTATGGTTAATTACTTGTCATTTATCTCATGACTCATGATCAGTAGCCAATGTTGTAAAAAAGTGAGGGTGGGGCTGGGTTTTGGGCCTTGATCATTATGCTGTAATCATGCGTCCAATTAAGGTACTTTGTGAATTAGTTAGTTGTATAATTGATAGACTGGCTTAAGTGAAGTCTCAAAAATGAAAAGGATTGACATGATATCACCTTTTTTTTCTTTTTTTGGCAAACATACTCATTGTTTTTTGTACTCTCCATTATTATGATTCATTATAGTGATCCCCCCAAAACGTTATATAATTCTAGGACTTCACTATGTAGTGTGTTATTATCATATTATGTGTTATTTTTAGAATTTTTTATGTGTAAAAGGTAATTTATTTATTTTTCCCAAAAAAACTTAAACTAGAAATATGTTTTACAAAGGGCTAAACAATCATTTGACCATTTTGGAGAGTGTGTTCATAGATGGATCCAAAAATTTAATCTGATCGTTCGACTTTTAATGTTCTTAATACTGAATTCATTGTACTTTTAAAATTATGAATTCATCTTTATTACTATTTTTTAAATTTCTTATGAATCTTAACGGAAAAAATTATATTTCATAGTGAAGATATTGAGTTAGGATGAATTCGAATCGAAACACTCGACCTCATAGGATAGTTGATAAATGTACATTTTTTATATTGATGTCTTTTCGAGATTGACATTCCAATTGGTGGCTAGCTGGTACTCACCAAATATAAATTTATAATGATTTGTTAGTTTGGATTCCACTGAATAGAGTTAATCAAAGCCCACTCTAATACTCAATAATTCATTAAAGATAATTCGAAAGAAAGCAGTAGAAGCAAAACTCATAAGAGTATAAATGAATAGATGGGCATGTAATGTAATCAACCTACTTTAATACACCTACTAGTTAATTTGGCCGCGCTTCGCGCGGTAAGAAAACATTTCATCAAAATTTAAAATAGTTAAATATCAAAATATTTTAAAACATGTCATTATATTGAATTTTAAAATAGTAAATCTGAAAATATTTATAAATCAAAGTCCAAAAGTTATTTTATCTTCAAATTCCTAACAGAATAATATCGATGACACTATCTTTTTTTCTTCTTTAATAAGCATGTAAAGAAAGAAAACTATCAAGAAATTTTTATCTCTTTATACGCATAAGTGTATAAATCTAAAGACACGGAATTTTCACTATGTACATTTGGCAAATGTATACAGGCATGAAAGTTTTCCTTCATTAATTAATTTTTTGTGCTTTCATAATATTTTTCTAACTTAAAATCTAATGAAAAACTAAAAAATAAAGAAGAATGAAATTTAAAAAGAGCAAAGTTGAATCCATCTACACGAAATCCACAAAATCAATGAGTAGTATGTATATTTCTTGTCTAATTTTTCCATTTATTTTCTTAATTCCTTTTCCTATTTAAGCTTTTCTTTGGATTTTCTCATTTTGAAGTATCATGATCGATTCGTAAATATCTTTCCATTCACTTAGCGCTCACTTACTTGAATAAATTTTCACATTAGAATCATTAAAAAGAAATAAAAATAACATATCCAAGAAAAAAGACAGTAAGAAAGAAAAGAGTACACGAAAAATGAAAGAAAAAGAAAGAAAAAAGTAGCTAGCTAGGTAAAAAATTAAAGAATTAGAAATGAGGGAAGTAACTAAAAGAAGCAACACCACAAGGACCGCAAATATATAATGATCAATGTAGTATAAATTTCTAACTCAACTTATATAAATCATGATTAAGGAATTGCATTCAAAATTATACCACGTTGATTATTATACGTTGAGTAAAAGAAACTAAGGGGGAAAGAAGAGGAAGAGAGCGAGAGTAATTGAGAAAAAAAAGGACATGACCCTTGGTTTTTAGCTCAATTTTTCATTGCTAACGTACAATTAACTCTTCAATTTAATAATTGTAGGATATTTGCTTTTTTAACATTGAGGGTGACAGTTACAATTTTTGTAGTAACTAATTTATCTTAAGCTATTTATATATATATAATATATATATATATATATATATGAACTTTTATTTTGTGGAGTTGATATTATAATAATGAATATTATTATACAAAAATAAAAAAGAATGTTACAATTATAGTTTTAAGATTTTGAAAAATATATGCTTTTAATAGATTGCTTATATGGATATCTATTCCAACAAAAAGCTATTTTTATAATTAAAAATGACTTTTTTTTCCTTTTAAGATAATCATTTAATAGAAAAACAGTAAACTACTAAACTAACAATATGTCACCTCTTTAGATAGTCTTTTTTAAGAAAGGACTACGATTAGAGAGTAGACTGAAAAATTATAATAAAAGTAGCAGTCCATACCTTGCTTCTGGTGTTCATTATCTTGTATTCCTATTTAGGTGGCTTATATGAACATTATTTTCAAGGCCTTCCCTCATGTTGCATGGTTTCTAAATAATTAGCACCGTAACAAAAAGAGAAACAGTAAAATAACATAAACCATATATAGTGTGAAGAAATTTCTCACAAAACAAACAATGTAACACAACTAAAACAAAAAGTTGTAAGTAAAACATGATATAGGACTGTGAATTAAAAAGATAATTCACACTTTAATCTTTATTGGATAGTAAGGATGTAAGAATGATGGTTATCAATCTGTCTGTACTTGTTCCCGGGACCGTATTTATAAAAGAAAACATGCAAATCACAAACTTGAAAGAAGAATAGAACTAAAGTAGAAAAGAGGAATACTAAACATAAAGATAGACAAAATAGAAACCACATATCAAAAAGATAAATAAAACAGGAAGCAAACATGAAAAAGGAGAAATAAATCTGAAACCAAGAAAAACGGATTTACGTAGGGCGATTGGGGAAAAGAGAAGGAAGGAGTAAAGATTTAGATGGGCAGCAAAGAAGAAAACGTTATGGTGCTGTTAATATGGGCAGTTAAGATGGCTTTCAATGTGATTTTTCTGCTTTAATGACCTTTAAACATGGCATTTAAGATTTTTAATTTTTGGACTTTTTAAAATAGCACATAGATTTTAAAAATAGGAAAATGGTCAAAAATTTGAGAAAAAAGATAAATATAAATGGAAATGGAGGCTATTTATCTTTTTATATTATATATAGATTAGCGAACTTACAAGATGAAGAGAGGAAAATTAACCCATTTATTAGCTTAGCCATTGACCGGCCCAATAAAGTCTATCTAAAAATTATATATTATATATAAATTAGTGACTAATTTCACAATGAACTCGTGAAACATTACAATGAAGAGAGGAAAATTAACCCATTTATTAGCTTAGTCATTGAATCCTTTTCTTCCATTTTCTCTCTCCTCCATTCTATCTAAAAATTGACCATAGTCGTTCTCTCTCTATCCTTAAATCTTTTGTTTTTCTAGAGAGAGAAAGCTCCAAAGTTAATATATTCAAAGCTTCAAAATTCGCTTTTTTTTGCTCGAATCATTTACCTCCTCATCAGAAACTTTTTTCAATATATTTTTGAAAAGTACCTCTTTTTAAAATTTTATATATTAGATATACCAATTATAAAAGAGTAAATTCATTTCATAACTAAACAAAAACCATGAAAAAAGACAATCTTAGTAAGAGTTGGACAGGTTGGATTATGACATATTATTTATCTTATTATGACTCAATCCACGTAATATTTAGGTGGATTAATGATCCATCTCATTTTAACCCATTTAAATTCAATCTAATACACTTAGGGATCGCTTGGTTTGGAAATAAGTTATCCAATCACTACTTAATCCCAATTATTTCATCCTCCCACAGGGATAAAATATATCGTAATTTTATCTCAATCAAACATGGGATAAATCCATCTAAAATTTAATCTCTAGATCATTTATCTCTTATCCCTCGTAACAACCGAGCCCTAGTTTAATAATCCTAATTAGAGTAGTTCTTGTAATATAGAAATTTAAATGTATGAAAGAGAAAAAAAATATATTAAAGAGGACTCTTTCTCCTTCAAAGGGTTAAGTTTGAATTTTGTGACTTCTGATTTTGGCTGATTTTCACAGCCTGTTAATCTTATTTTTGGGTACCACATGTACAAGTGGCAGAATATCTGAGGTCCAATTTCCAAAACTAGGCCCCACCCCACGTGTCATTATTAAGGAACAGTCTGAATTTTCTTAAGGGAATCTCACGAGTGGGTCCCACTGATACCTGTTTGTAGCCAATCACAGAACGTAACGTGGAGGCTATCTGTCACTTTTATTGCAGTGTGGGACCTTGTTGTATAGAACAAAACAAATGTGTACTTCGTTTGGTACTTTAGATACTTGAAACTGAAAAATTATCTGTTCTCTTTTTTTTTTTTTTTTTTTTTTTGAGTATTTTTTTTTCGTATTTTTATTTTTCTATTTTGACATCTTAACCTAAAGGGTTTTTGAATTTATTCTGAATTTTCACCCTAAACTTATTTTTGGATTACATGTACAAGTGTATCAAGGTCCTCTAAATTATGATTTTTATTAGAAGCAAAAATTAAATTATGGTAATTAACTTCGTGAAGTAATATTTTATTTTTTTTTCGTCGTATTTTTATGATAAGTATTGCTTTAGGTTATATAGATGTATCGGTTTACGAAGCTTAAATTGCTTTTCAGGTTGAAGTAATATTTTAGGCTAAATTAAGAGTTTTCTTTTTTATACCCTCTCAATTAAATGTACTTTTATACTAATCTTAGCTAAAAGATGGCATAATTAAATTAGAATATATATTAGCATGTTGCTACATTAAAGATAGAATATTATATAAGTTAGCTTGTGTTTAATAGACATGGTTGAAACATTTGAATTCGGAACACTTAGTTCAGATGTAAAATGAAAAAAAAAGATAAGTTCAAGGGCAACATTTTAGCGTAGTTAAGATGTTAAAATGAAAAAAGGGATGAGTTCAGGGGCTCTCCATATACATTAAGCCATTGAAAATTTGTATGTGGTCCACATGGAAAATATGCATGGGAAAAAAGTTGCTGAGCCATGAAAAGTAGATACTCCCTCATTCCCAATTAATACAATTGTACATGAAGTTTAAAAATAAAAAAAGAATAACTTTTGAAATTTATGGTACAAAATAACTTACAAATACACGGCTATAAATCACCTCAAAATGAGAATTTTGAAATTAAATTGTTAATTAATATAATTTTTTTTTTTTTTTTGGAACTGATTAAAAAAAAAAAAGTCACATATATTAGTACAAATATGTTATATTTTAGTGTTTAACTGAAAATTTGAATGTGGTCCATACCGAGGATATGCATAGGAAGAAAGTTGTTGAATGATGGAAAAGGAGAGAGATTTTTTTTAGTGGGATGGAATGGTAAAAATCCTTTTATCAATTTAAATGACGGATTAAAGATTTGAATTTGATGAATTCAAACTTTTAAAATTTTTGGTATTGAATTTATTGTACTTTTGGAATTACGACTTTATAGTTGTTTTGATAATCGTGATGTTCAAACTAATTTATGCGCATATCGACTATATTCACGAGATACTTGAACTTGGTGCACCAAGATTTTGCAAAGGGAAAGAAATCACCTTGCATAGGTCTTAAACCCACTTAATTGACTATTAGATCATACACTTGGGTGCATTACGAGTTCATAATAAAATATTGGTTTGAATGTACCCCTTTTCGTCCTTCTAGCTCCACCAATACTTGTCGGTCTCGTGAGAAAAAGAATTTGATAAAATCATTTGATATCCAAACTTCACTAGATTCATTAATTGAATTTGTGCTAAGTAGGTTCACTTAATGAGAGAGTAAGTTGCTCGCTATCAAAAGATTCTACATTCATAGAGCTTAAATTAGAGGTCTAATATTAGTCGACAGATCTCCAATCATCTTATTAAAATTCTAGATGGTCATGAGACTTTTTTAATTTTCCATCCAGTATTCCGCATTCGTATTGGGCCTGATTAAATTCAAATCCACACCGAAAAATTCCATATTGAAAAGTAAAGCGCTCCCCAACAAAGACTACTTCACACTTAAAGCTCGAATTCGAAACCTCAGTTTAATGACGAAAGAGTACTAACCACCCATGACCCTTTGTTGGTCATGAGGTTGTTTTAGCACATTATAAGTAACAACTAACAAGCAACCACTTGTTACATTTCTTGTCACACTAAACAATATGAGTAGTACTAAAGAAATTGAATCACAACCTCTTATATAAGGTGGGAGAAAAATCATTGTCCAAAACCAAAACAGAATTTACAAACTTAGCTCTTATCACCTAAAAGGCAGACACTACACACAAAGTCTTTCCTTTCCAAGAAGCTATTCCAAACCACCTTTTAATGGATCAACAAGAAAAAAATAAAAACAAAAAAACAGATGGTAAAAAGTGCTTAAAATTTGAAACAAGACCAATAAAAAAAAAAAAAAAGAAGAAGAAGAAGAAGAAGAAGAATAAGGAGGAGGAGGAGGAGGAGGAGGATTTTGACTTTATTTAGGGATCTCAAAAGCTAACATCTAAAACTGTAAAACACTCTATAGTCAAAATGGTATTAATTGCACATGTTATAGGGCAGTAATACTTTACCAGACAATAACATTTAATAGGGCGACTGGTTCTTTTTCATTTACTTAAAATTTTCCCCATCTTTCCCTCGTACTTACTTTTCTTTGCCAAAGTGTTAAGCATGGCCAATTAGCCAACTATCTATAGGGTCGAATCGCTCCTTACTTTGGAAAAAGAAAAGCAAAATATGGCCAATTTATCGGTTTTTGTTTCTTTAATGTAATTATCTGATATCCGGAATTCACTGATTCGGTTAATTCATATTTGTGTCTGTAAGTAAGGGGAAGCGCTCCGTACTAAGAATTTCTCCATTTCTAGGGTTGAACTTTGAACTCGAGACTTCTAATTGCAAACAAAAAATTCCATCCATCCATTTTCGTGACCGTAACTTATATGTTTTAATTGAAGCCAAATAGGCGTTTGATTAATGTTATTTACCTTTTTAAATAAAAGAATCACCAAAATTTTAAACTTTTTTTTTTAGAAGGTGTTAATTAGCACATGATACAATGATGTAAGGTTCATATTTAACTAGTGGTCTATTGTTACTTACATTTTCCCTGTTGTGGCTAAAAAATATTAAAAAGAACTAGATAAAAGAAAACTTTGGCATTGTTAATTTCTTTTCCACATAGTTTTGCTAGACAATTTTGTTTCGTCATCTCAACTTATCCAACTCACTCTATCTTTTTCTGTTGCTATATGTTTTACTGGCCTTATTTTGTCTAAATTTATCCACACAACGTAAGTTAACCTGTTTATTTTGATGGAAAACATAGAAGTAATTTATGCAACATGTGAAAATTATGTGGTGTTATGCTTTCCACCCAAAAAATCTATAAATGTAAATGGGAATATGTTGTATTAGTTAGATTTTTGACATATTATCTCTTCAAGAAACTACCCAACTTTTTGTACCTAAATTTAAATCACATAATACATATACACACACATATGTGTCTGTATCTACTCTAAAATAATCGTTTATTTATTTTCTTTTATATTCTCACTGAAAAACAATAGCTTTGTTTCATTAATTTGGGTGTGGGGGCAAACGTTGTACCTTTTTTTTCTCTCACGAGTTGAAGGTTACATATTTTGAAAACAAAAAGAGAATTTACTATACAGAATAATTAGAAATTCAAATTGTATGAGAATGAGCAAGGTTTATAAAGGAAAATTGCATTAACTAATTGATTTAAGGATATTTCTTAAAGTCCTAATGAACAGAAAAAGATATATAATATATTTTCTATTTATTACACTAAATCTTCCAGTTAAAATATCCAACATTTATTGAAGAAAAGTTAGTGAATGTTGCCTTAGAAAGCAAGATTTTCAAATTAGCTTGACTCCTCCAAACTACAGTTATGTTTCAACTTTGGGAATAAAAAAGGCAAAAAAGTGAAGTACTAAACAAGCAATTTACTAATGACTTTAAAAGTTCTAAATCTGCACACACAATTCTTCTACAAAATAGTAACATATGTATTGACTCAAATTGTATAGCACATGTTTAGGAAGCTATAATTACATTTATGTCCCTGCCAAATATGATTATTTTTTATTTTCTTGTGCATTTGTTAATTGGAGATTTAAGGGAAAATCAACACTAATTGGCAAAAGTGACTATAAACACCTAGCGATTGCGGATAAGTGTTTACCTGATCCTTATCTCTGCTCTTGGGAATATTAATATTAATAACAAAGTGACTATTTTCTTATCTGTACATTCTTTATAGAATTTTGGTGAAATTAGGCAGAGAAAATGTCAATTAAAATTGACGCAAAGGGATGATTTACATAAATTTATATAACCGTGTTCTTATTTTTAGAAGTTGTGTAAACATAGCCATTATCAAATTACCCTTCTGATCAATATTAGACTTGGCTCCATATTGCTTAACCTTCCGGACAAACATTAGACTGTCTTCTAACGTGTTTATGTAAAATTGTCCCTCCTATAAAGATTATTCCCAGTTTATCAATTCTTTTATTGATGGACAAACTAATCATTTCACTAGTGAGTCGATTTCAAAAAGTTTAAATTTGGTGCCTCAGATCACTCAAACCTCTAGCATCTTCAAACTCTAAATAAAGAAATGGTTAAAAATGGAGGCTTTAATGATTTCTAAAAAAGGAAAAATACCTAATAGAATATCATTAGCAATTATGTCTTGAATAATTATCCAAGATTCTTCATTTATTTTCCATTCTTCTTGTCCATTATGTCCTTAAAATTTATTATTGCTTCCCCTCCCCCACCCCCCCGCCCCAACCCTACCCCACAAATTTTAACCCTTGTGCAAAATAATCATTTTACCATAAATCTAATCAAATATGAAGCAAAATTATCACCCATCTTTGTATAATTAATAAAAATCTTTACCTTTTCAAAAAATAGTTTCTTTTTTTGGTTTGCTGTTCAAATGTTCAATCATAGCCAGTAAAAAATGATAATGCCAGTAAAAAATGATTATCTATTACTTATTCCTTTAGGTTTAATGTAAAAAATGTACCAATTAAGAAGTATTTTTATTCAATTTTGCAACTTTAAAAAATTTGCTTCTGAAAATAAATTTAATGAACATAATAAAAAGAAATGTCACCATTTACTTTTTTTTTTTTTTTAATAAAAAAATTTGTCTATTATTGACAAGATTGGTCAACTTAAAATCACAAAGAGATAAGAAGTCATTACAGTCTAAAAGAATTTGAAACCTTTGATTAGATGGCAATGTTTATGTAAAAGGTAAATCTAATTAAGATTCAACCAAAACCTAGCCATAATTTTCATTAAATAATTAATTTCTTAACTCATCCAAATGAAGGGCCAAGATTTCTTGAAATGTGAGAGTGTACAAAGAGATGTGTCACATAATATCATTTCTTAAAAGTCTACAAAAAAGCTTACTTCCAAATATGCATGCTTCAAAAAAGGTTCTCATAAGAAGACAATAAACAAACCTACATTATTCACTTTCATATATACTACAAATCTTTTTATATCTATAAAAAATTTGTATAATGTACTATTTTATTAGGGTGGTGGGGTGTATATAGGAAAAAGCAAAAGGACAAACATAAACAGAAGAAGAAGATAAAGTATAGTTGTGATGACTAGAAAAAAAAACTACTACTATGGTTTGTTATATTGTTGAGTTGAAACCAATCACTTTGTTCTAGCAATAAACTATCATTGTCTACCATACAGGCTTTTTTACTCACTTACTACTAAAAACCATTTCAAAGTTTCAATCTTTTTGATCTATTTTTTCAGTTCTTGGATTTATTTAGGCAATTGGTTTTATGGGGTTTTGAGAAAGATTCAAGAAAGTTAACTTTTTTTTTTTTTTTTGAGTGTTTGGATTTATTTAGCCAATTGGTTTTGTGGGTGGTTTTGAGAAAGGTTCAAGAAAGTTAACTTTTTTTTTTGTGTGTGTTTTTGGATTTATTTAGGCAATTTGGTTTTATGGGGTTTTGAGAAAGATTCAAGAAAGTGATTTTTTTTTTGTGTGTTTTGTGGTAAAGTTTTGAACATTTTTGTGTGGGATTCTTGATTTTGGGTGCAATCTTTTTTGTGTATGTGTGTTTTGTGGTAAAGTTTTGAACTTTTTTGTGTGGGATTCTTGATTTTGGGTGCAATCTTTTTGTGTGTGTTTGTGTGTGTTTTGTGGTAAAGTTTAGAACTTTTTTGTGTGGGATTCTTGATTTTGGGTGCAATCTTTTTGTGTGTCTGTTTGTGTGTGTTTAGAACTTTTTTGTGTGGGGTTCTTGATTTTGGGTGCAATCATTTTTGTGTGTGTGTTTTGTGGTAAAGTTTTGAACTTTTTTTGTGTGGGATTCTTGATTTTGGGTGCAATTTTTTTTTTTTGTGGGGTTCAAGAAAATGACTGTGGAAGAAATTAGAGGGAATATGGTTGGTGGTGGTGAAAGGTTAAATAATTATGATAATTTCCCTATTGGTATGAGGGTTCTTGCTGTTGATGATGACCCTATTTGTTTGAAGCTTTTGGATACTTTGCTCAGGAAATGCCAGTATCAGGGTATGCTTTGTTGTTATGGAGTTTTTTGTTAATTATGATAACTTTCCAATTTGCTTTTTATTTCTTGTTTGTGAGGTGTAGTTGGAATTTTGTGCTAGTTTTGAAGTTGGTTTTCTGTTTTATCTGGGGGAAAAAAGGAACTTTTTTTTCTTTTTTCCAACTTTCAACAGGAGCATTTTAAATTTCTACTCTATAGAGAAATGATTTTTGCTCTGGCAAAAGGGGTTTTCAAATGGTCATGTACAGTTTCTTGACTTCAATTTTGCCTTTTTTTCATGCATGATTCATGTTTCTATTTGATTTGACCATGACCTTTCAACAATGGAAATTAAGGGGAAAAAGGTCATAAAACAAAGAATAAAAATGATATAGAACAATAAGGGAAATTGGAGTTCTTTTGATTTACTTTTTTGCCTTTTGTTATGTATTTTGAACATAATCCAACTCCAAATTCTCTATTTGATCTTCCATTTTTGTCCCAGAGGTAGATTTGTTCATGACTGAGCCAGATTTAGTTAAATCCTTGCCCTGAAAATGACTTTGTTGGAAGATTTTGATTCATTTGCTATCTCTCATTCCAAGTTTTCTAACCCTGGATTTTCTTGATTTATTTTGAGATCTTTCTAGCTTACTGAATCTTTTGTCTTTTCCTCAAGATTTCTGATAAATTGCATTATGATTAGTATTATTCTGAAGATCATCTTTTTGTGTTTGCACAGCAACTACCACAAGTCAAGCAAGGATGGCATTGAAGATGTTGAGGGAGAATAGAGATAGATTTGATTTGGTTATCAGTGATGTTCACATGCCTGATATGGATGGCTTTAAGCTTCTTGAACTTGTTGGTCTTGAGATGGATCTTCCAGTCATAAGTAAATAGAATATATCTTCATTTATCTTATTCATATAGATCTATCATTTTCTTTTCATTTTCAACTTTTTGGCCCCTATACCTCCCTCCATCCTTAACTGGACGCCTTGCTCGTGTTTGAACCCCGGGAATGTAGAATTTCCTGGTATGGAGCACTTTCCCTTTGAAAGGGTTTACGCAGTGCGGATCTGGATTAGTTGGGCCAATAGTTGCTTCATAACAAATGGTTATGTACATTATATGTATATTACAACAACAACATACCCATTAAAGTAGCACAAGTGGGGTTTGGGGAGGGTGGGGTGTACGCAGACCTTACCCCTACCTTTCTGGGGTAGAGAGGGTGTTTCCAACAGACCCTCGGCTCAAGAAAATTATTTTTGAGAACAGGTTAGAAAGAGATGTAATGGTCAAAAGCTATGATGAAAATATCGAAGAAAGAACAGTACTGACGGTAGAAATAGCAAAGATAACCAAAGATGTACATTTATGTATATTGATGTATACAATCTGATTGAACACTTTTTTTGGGTCCAGTGTTGTCTGCAAACAGCGATACCAAACTTGTAATGAAGGGAATCAGTCATGGTGCTTGTGACTATCTGGTGAAACCTGTGCGGATCGAGGAGTTGAGGAATATATGGCAACATGTGGTCAGAAGAAAGAAGGTTGAACCTAAGAGCCAGAGCAAGTCTAGCGATCATGACAAATCTTATCAGGGAAGTGGAGAAAGTGGTCGAGGCCAATCACCAACAGATCAAAATGGCAAATGTAACAAGAAAAGGAAGGAAGAAGAAGACGAGAATGATGAAAATGGGAATGACAATGATGATCCAACAACTCAGAAGAGAGCTCGTGTCGTTTGGTCCATAGAGCTTCACAGGAAGTTTGTTGCAGCTGTCGGTCAGTTGGGCATCGAAAGTGAGTTCTTTAACATTAGTAAGTTTTTCTCTGTCTATAAGAACGTTCTGGTATTAATGGTTGTTTTCTGTTGCAGAAGCTGTCCCAAAGAGGATTCTTGATCTGATGAATGTTGAGGGGCTTACAAGGGAAAATGTGGCAAGCCATCTCCAGGCACTAGTCTTAGCACTTGTTCTTCATTTGTTCTATTTGATCCTTTTTCTTTAAATCATTGCACAATTAGGGATTTTACTAGATATGGCTTCGATAGTGGAGGTGAACAAGGTGAATATTTTTGAAGCACTGGCCATGAAACATTTCACAATGTTGAATCATATGCTAGAGTAGGGTTGACAAAATGGTTTAAAAAAAAAAAGTAACCATTCAATCCGACCCATTAAATATGGGTTGGATAACTGACCATCAAAAAATGGATCAAACATAGTTATCATCCACTAAAAAATGGAAATCCAGATGGATAATATGGATATCCATATTATCAATACCCATTTGTCTGCTTGTTATTTTTCATGAGTTCTTGCTTTCTGGCAGTCTTAAGCTTATTTTGACCTTTAGCTTGTGTTCTCACCTGACTGTTCCTGAAACCATGGATAATATGGGTATCCATATTATCTGCGCATTAATCCATTTCTTATCCATGTTAAATATGGGCGGGTCAGATATTTTATCCGTTTTTATTTAACCCATTTTCAACCCGCCATATCCGATTTGACCCGCCCATTTGCCACTCCTACTCGTATCTCAGGATACTTAGTAGAAATTGGAAAATAATAATGCAGTAGTGTCTGAATCTAAAACAGCTATGTGGTAACACTATCTCAGTTCTCTTAGTTTAGTAATTTTTTTCCTTGCAGTTTCAGTTTTCTTAATCTGGTTTTTGTTTTCTGTGCTACAGAAGTATAGGCTTTACTTGAAAAGAATCAATTCAGTACAAACCCAGCAAGCCAACATGGTTGCTGCATTAGGGGGAAGGGACTTTATGCGAATGGGCTCACTGGACGGGTTTGGAGATTTTCGAACATTGGGTGGATCAGGACGGTATCCTCATGCTGCCTTGTCATCATCGTACACTTCGCCCGGAGGAGGCATGCTTGGCAGACTAAATAGTGCTGCTGGTCTAAGCGCTCGCCAGCTGGCAGGATCTCATGGTCAAACTTTGAGCAACCCCGTTAATGCTTTCACAAAACTGAATCCAAATATTTTACCTGCTAGCCAGAATGCTAGTTTATTTCAAGGAATTCCTGCATCATTGGAGCTTGATCAACTGCAGCAGAGTAAGTCCACGGGGCATATTCCTTTGGATGATGTGCTCGGTTGCTCAAATAACTCCTTATCCAATGTACCAAATAATCCTATATTGCTTCAAGGAAATCCCGTTGGAAATCAGCACTCTCTAAACATGACTCCATTTAGCTCAGACTCGTTCAATGCTGGTGTTAATGGTTCTTCCAACTGGCAAAATTCCATTCAGTTATCGAAGTTCCAGTCAAGTTCTTTCCCGTTGACTGAATCCTTCATTAACAGCCATTTGCCTCAAAATAGTGTGAGAGAAGCTGCGACAACTCATTTACAAAACAGCCCTCTTGATTTTACTTCCACTGCCACAGTTTCTCCTCCTTTTGAAGATTCTTCAAGGGGAGAATTCCAATACCGTGAAAGTATGGCTGGTGCTGTTCAGAGTATGAATCAACCACCGTCTCAAGCATGGGCCGATAATAAACAACGTTTTTCCCACAACTCAAATAATACTTTCGGCAATAACTTAAGCTCTCAGGTTCCAAACAATGGTAGCATGGCTTCTCTAAGGATGGACATGTCATTGATTGGTAGATCGAATGGAGGTTCTTCGACACTCGTGCAGCACACCGAGCATGAAAAGTTAACCCCGGATTCAAGGACAAGGTCAAATGAAGACTACCTCTTGGAGCCAACCAGGCAACAAGTAGGTTTTAGTCCACAAGGCTATGACTCCCTGGATGATTTAATGTGTGCGATGAAACGGGTATGATTTCTTTTTCTAATCATGAGACTTCCAACTTTTTTTCTCAGCATAAACAAGACCCCAGATTCTGAAAACTGATGGGTAAATTTATGTTCCATAGAAAACACTTAGGGACCGTTTGGTAGGGTGCATTAGGTAGAATGCGGGGGTGTATTAGGTAGAATAGTGCTGGTATACACCCTATTTAGTATTATTTAGAAATTATGCATTGCATGTTATTTTTAATACAACAAACCAAACAGTCGATAAAAAATAAACCCAGCATAACAAATCCCATTATCAGTAATCCTAGCATAACTTGTCTTCGAACCAAATGACCCCTTAATTCAATGTAAGATAATTGATTAGTACAAGGGATGAATCTGATTACTTGACCTACAACTTGGGAGACATGAATAGTAGTGATAGGAAGATCAGTAAGCTTTTCTCAGGGAAAGTAGTGTTCCTTAATTACATGTATAGCTGGAAAACTATATATAAAAACATAAGTTGATCTGAACTTGGAAACAACTGAAAGTAGATCTGCGAGATTTTGCATCCAACTCATGAAAGAAATCTGCAGAGGGCTTGGTGACATATTTTGCTTCCCCAACAATAACAACCAATGCCACAAAAGCGGGCTGAATCAAATGGCTCTGTTGGCTATCTCTTCCTATAGCTTCTCGGGATTAAACACTGTTTCCCCGTGGGGTTATCTGATGTCAATAAGGTGCATACTTATATAGTCAATGTCTGTTGTGTTCTTCTACTTCTGAGTTCATTGTTCATTTCATCTCTTTTTAAGTTGAATAACTGCATTTTTCAAATGCTAGACTTTTCAATTATTTTCCCTCGTGCTACTGCTCCTAGAAATTCTTGGATTTCTCGCAATATGAAATTGAATGCCATAACTCTTATTTGTATACCATCACATCAAATTTCCGTTTCCTAGATTTCGCATTGTCCTATCCCACTAACTGTAGGTTATCAGGGGTCGCTATGCATCAAAATTCAAAAAGTTCTCTTTATATTTCTGCTAGCAAATTTCGCTCGTCAGGTTCTTGTTTGACCTTTTTCATTACATACAATACCAAGAAAACAAAAGGGAAATTTTTGTAACTTTTCTGCTCTTTACACTGCATGACATAACGGTAAGTTATTAAAGGATTTTGCCTTATGAAATGCAGGAGCAAGATGGAGGAATGTTAGATGCAGAACAATATGGATTTGATAATTATCCTTTTGGATCATGACTATGAAGGATTTTGTAGCTGTCAGTGAATTCAGCAAGAAGAGGATCTAGCTAGGTTGCAGCAATACTAATTTTCTCCTTTAGGAGTTAGTGTCAATATGTAGTATTTCCCGGGCTTTTATCCCACGTTAGTCCCGCCTTATTTTTCGTTATTTTCTCCAGGAAATGATGTTATTGACAGTACAATTTCTAATGCAAATTGCTTGCTGCTTCTTAGCTTGTTTGCTTTTGGGATGACTTCTCCAAGATCAAAGCTTATTCTTGTTATCAATTTTTTCTTCCATGGGGGTTGGGGACACTGTTATCAAAGGCGAAAAGCACAAAAACGCTCTAAGGTCCGTTGGGGCTTTAATGAAGAAAAGCACAAATGGAGAAAAGTGCAAATAATGTATGTGTAGTCCAAGACTAAAGCATGAATAAAAAATATTTGAATAGAGAAATTGGAAAACGTTTACGATAAAGTGAAAATATTAATTGTTTAGTGTCGCCTCTTCAAGATTACGCTCATTTGGAGTCATGATTTTAAGCTTGTGTTTGCGATTCTAGTTCTTTTAAGTTAGTGGGTTGTAAACTACATAATCTGTACATATTTAATAAATTTCTTTGACAAATACAAGGTTTGAACTAAAGTTACTGGTTTGGCTGAATCCACACGCTCTACACTAGCTCCATCCTTTGCTCATTGGCATGAAAAAATGTGCCTTAGAGCCTTGATGACGAAGCTAAAGTGCCTGCTAAGTGAGGCGAAGTGCCTCAACATGTTTTGTGCCTCGTTTAAGGGCTTAAGCGCACTTTAAGCACGCCTTTGACAACACTGATGGGGGAGGGGAAGTGTTTAATGTCATGCTGCAGATTACTTGTAGGACTGATTACTTTGATGTTGACTTTGGATAAATCTAGTTTTCAAAATTGAACATTGGTAGCTGTAGTTCTAGCTCTAAATCTGAATATTACAGATCAATGCTATTAAATTATTTACTTAGTGAATAAAAAAATTAAAGTCTTTTTAAAATAAAAGCCAAGGATAAACCTTAGTGAATAAAAAAGCCTAATTACAACATACGAAGATTCAACGGGAGGTACAATTAAGAAATTATAGTACTAGTAAAATATAACATGTTCATACAGATCGCATTATTCATTAGCCTTTTTTCCACATTTTATCTTCAAATAAACAGTGCATCAAAGACCCAATCAGAAGAAAAGGACAAACTATATTCTTAAAAACATCTCAAAAATGGTTATGGTATTAAAAAATATTATACTTGGGATTTAGGCATATGTTCCAAACTAATTTTTGTATTTGCTTTGCCACTTTATTAATATTTTCTCCATATCAAAGGAGTTCAATAGCTATTATATAATCCAAAAAAAATCAGTTTTATCCTATTTGAATAGTTTAATTCGTTATAGCAGGTTTAGTGTCATACGTAGAATTTTTTGCAAGCGATATTAACATTTAAAAAAGTGAACAAATGAATAAATCACTTTAATGACATAATGACAAGCGGTGTCATTATGTCTACACACATTATTTTTATTTTACATATTATCTATATATACATATCTAATAAAAAATTTCGTGGAAGCAACGTCCAGTGATACGACTATTTATTTTAGATTAACAATCAACAATATTAAATATATTACTTGTAATTATTCCTTATGTGATTTAATTCTATTAAATAATTACATCATTAGTGCATCGAAAGTATATTCTTTTTATTTTAAAATGAAAGCCAAGAACAAACTTAGTAAAAAAGGAAGACTAATCACAAGGCGAAGATTCAACGATAGGTATAATTAATAAATTATTACTTCACGTAGTACTAATAAATATCTCACTTATTATAAAGGTAGTTAAATACGATATCCAAATCTCACACCAAGAGATTTCTATCAACTTTTTTCTGAATTACTAATAAATTAACATGTTCATAAGTACCTTTCATTATTTATTAACCATTTTTTCTTCAAATAAATATGCATCAAAGACCCAATCAAAAGAAAAGGACAAAAGACCATCTTCTTAGGAAAATACCGGTAGTGATGACGGTGAGCCAGAATTTTATAATAGGGAATTCAAAATTGTATGTCACATTTGAGATTTAAATTTATGACCTAAATTATTTTTGAATTTCTTTGTCACTTTATTAAGATATTATCGCATATTAAGTAAATTCAACAACTTATATAAAATTATTTTATCGTATTTAAACATAAATTTTTCCCCCAATGAATGATATTCAATTGAATTCCTTTTTCTCCAAGTTAGCTTTGCCCCTACATTTTGATCCGGGTGTACGACAACAAGAACAACATATCCGGTGAAATTCCATAATGTGGGGTTTGAAGAGAGTAGAGTGTACGCAGACCTCAACTCTACCTGGATCTGGGTGTGTTTGGTAGAAAGGACATTAATTTTCATAAAATAAGTCGTTTTCAGCCAATCAAAAAAAAAAAAAAAAAAGCTTTCTCCACTTACGTTTCCTCTCCTATAATAATTATTTGTTTGAAACAATTTCTAACGCTTAGAAAGTGTTAGACAGTGAAATAAACTATCTTATAAAATAGTACTATATGATCGATATTTTCTGTCGTACCAAACATATATATTTTTTTTTAAATAAATAAATTGTCCCTAGTTAGTAGGGGTGTTATATTTTTTTTATGAGAATAAGTACAAGTCGTACCAAACAGATTCATACGTCATATCAAATCTTGAAACTATATAAACTCAACATCAAAAATCACAGTACTAAATGAACACATAGTTCAATCGCTATCATGGCACACATTTTATCCATTTTATTCTCATTTTTCTTCATCCAGCTACTGGATTTCTCTAATGGCCAAAATGTTGTTAAGGCAGGGTATTGGGTGAGTGACAGAGGATTAGCTTTAAACAACATAAATTCAACTCTTTTCACTCATTTATTTTGTGCATTTGCTGATCTTAATCCTCAATTAAACCAGTTAATCATTTCACCGGAAAATCAAGATTCGTTTAGGCAATTTACAAGCACAGTCCAACAGAAAAATCCTTCTGCAAAAACTTTATTGTCTATAGGTGGAGGAAGTGCAAATAAAACAGCATATGGAATCATGGCTAGAACACCAAATTCAAGGAAAAGTTTTATTAATTCATCAATCAGATTAGCTAGACAATCGGGATTCCATGGCCTTGATCTTGTTTGGCAATACCCAGAATCAGCTACAGACATGACAAACTTAGGTACTACTTCTGTTGTCTCTATTTATGTAACACATTTTTTCTTAAAGTCTTTCTAAACACGAATTTATATATACATCTCTCCTTTCGTAAACCATTTTTCTTAAAGTTCTCGTTTTACTCTTAATGACATGATTTGCTAAAATACATTTAATCTAAACGTTCAGGTGATAAAAAACAAAAAACAAACACGTGAAACTATCAGTACCACTCATTTAAAAAGAAACTCTTTTTGCACTTTCATAGTATGTTTACTGCTCAAAGTCTTTTTTAACTTCTTATATTTCGTGTCCAGTCAAGTGTCTTTACATAAATTGCAACAGAGATCCCTTACCTTTGGTGGTACGTTCAAAACAGTCTCTTAAGTATCACCTGAGCAATTTTACTCCTTTAAGTTTATTTAAGTGAGCACTTTTGATCTCCGTTAGATATTTACTAAACTTTAATTGCTAAATTTAATTAGGACTGTGAAAATAAAAAATAATTAACCAGAACTCACATTTAGAAGTATAGTTTATGCAGTTCATGTTATTTTTAGTTTAGGTCTAGTGCAATTTTTTGAGATTATATTTCTATTATCTATTTTTTTGTGTGTGTATGGTGTAGTTTCTTACGTTGCGAATTATTTTTGTGTTTCTGGTTAGAAAAAGTTTCATAATTCCAGTTAAATTTAGAAATTTGAGTTCGGTAAACATCTGAAAGAGAATACTCATTTTGGCAAATTTAAAGGACCAAGTGCTCATTTTTGACAAACTTAAAGGATCAAAGTTGCTTAGTTGATACTTAAGAGACTACTTTGAACTTATTATATACTTTGGGTCAAGCATGTGAGAATTTTTTTTTCCCATAGTTGAGGATAAGATTTGAAACTAAGAACAAAAAACGATATCATTTCAAATTGTGTAATCCTACTCATCTAAAAACATAAATGTTTTGAAATTTTTCGATAATAGCTGACAACTAGTTTTGAATTCAAAACTTTTTCCTACTATATTGAATTGTGTAATATCTAATTAAAAGCTTAAGCGATTAGAATACACCTCTTTATTTACTTAATTATATTTTAAACAGACACCCTTTTAAATGAGTGGCGCACTGCGATCAACACTGAGGCAAGAAACTCGGGCAGTGCCGCGTTACTTTTTACAGCAACTGTTTCTTGCTCGCCCCAAGTGAATAATTTGAGTTATCCAATACAATCCGTGGCAAAAAACTTAGATTGGATCAACCTGATGGCATATGAATTCTATGGACCAAATTGGCCTCCCTCACATACCAATTCACATGCACAACTATTTGATCCGGTGAACCAAGTGAAGAGTGGAAGCAATGGAATCAATCAATGGATTCAAGAAGGTGTTCCAGCACAAAAATTGGTACTTGGAATTCCATTTTATGGATTCGCGTGGCGATTAGTTAATTCGAATATTCATGGTCTTAGAGCGCCTGCTGACGGAAAAGCAAATGTTGGCTTTGATGATGGGTCGATGACTTATGCCGAAATTAGGGAATATATAGTGCAGAATCGTGCCACGACTGTGTATAATGCAACCATTGTTGGAGATTATTGTTACTCTGGAAGTACTTGGATTAGCTATGATGATACTCAGAGTGCAAGAAATAAGGTTTCTTACATTAAAAGTAGAGGATTGCTTGGTTACTTTGCATGGCATATTGCAGCAGACAGTAATTGGAATTCAGTTCTTGCTCATGCTGCAGCAGAAGGTAATTAACTCTATTATTTGTTACATATAAAAAGAGAGTACTTATATTTCCTATATAAGGAGACAAAAAATTACAAATTTAGTTAATTGAAGGTTAACTATGTTTAGCCAAATTACAAGGATCAAAATCAGAATTCATGAATAACTGATGTAGCAAAAAAACAGTTATCCCTACAAACATAAGTATAGTCAACTTTACCTAAATATAACGAAAGTTACTAAACTATACTTTTAACCAAGACATCATTCAGTTTTGCTAAGTATCATAGAAAGGTATCACAAGAAAACCAATGAAATTTTTATATGATAATTATGCAAAGCTGAATAATCTTTTAGTTACACAAGAATTGTTTGAACTTGCCGTGATCTTCTGCAAACTTAAATGATCTTTTATTGAAGTATTTTGTTGAAAAATTGTTGTGTTCTCTAGTACATGTACATCAATATTCTTAACTAATTTATGGATGGCTCAAATATGTATGTTGTTATTATTAATTAGAAGCTGATGAAGTGACACCAGGAGGAGGAATACACAAGAAGAAACAGCTCAATCGACTAATTATCATTTTGATTCCAATTGGTGCAACATTAATATTGATATTGCTAGTCTTTACACTTTCGTGTCTGCGAAGGAGACAAGTATTAAAATTTCAAGGTAACTCTTTTGTTAAATTTAATGCTTATCGTGTCATCTACGCATTCGAAATTATTGTAATGCATTTGACGTTTATGCAAACTTACAATAGATAATAAGTAACATATTATAATAGTATAATTATACTGTATTATGATATAAAAATTTATTATATTATCGATGCATATAACTTAAATCATATTAAGATTAACTAAAAATTGAGTGAGAAAGCCAACAAATGCTTTAATTCCCAAGGGTGTTACACCTCAAGCTTTGATATAACAGTCAGAGTGCAACTCACGAAGTATTTGCTAATAGGGCACTTTTCAGATTTGAATCCTACTCAAAAAAAGAAAAATCCTACCACAAATACAAACCTAGTAGTTAAATCTGTACTCACTTCAGACATGTGATGTCTGAAGTTACATATGAATGAAGTTTGGACATTTCTACCTGAAGTTCAGAAAAAATGATTGGATTTTAGTCATTTTTCCCTAAACTTCATGTCAGCCATATATGACTGAAGTTCATTCACTTTTGCCTGGCTTTAGCCATTTTTGCTTGAACTCCAATCATATGTACATGAACTTGGGACAGAAATGGCTAAAGTCGCGTAAAAATAACTGAACTTCAACCACGCATATGACCGAAGTTCGAGCAAAAAATGGGTGAACTCGGGGCAAAATGACTGAATTTCAGTCATATGAAAATTTCAGAAATTGTGTCTGAAGTTAGACTTTGTCAAGACTAACTTCGAACACTGTATGTCTGAAGTTGTCCGACGTGGGTACATGTGCAAAATAATTTAGAAAATAGGCACAAATTAAATGGCGGCGTCAAAATCGATATGTAATGGGGAAATCGGGGTCGACAGATGGCGCCGCGAGAAAACGCCACTTGGAGGCACGAAGCCCACGGGGAAGAGACTCCGGCTGCATCCCTGGGACGCCCCGGCCATGAGGCCTCGGGGTGAATTCGAGGGTTGTTGACCCCGGAGACAAAGCAAGAGATCGGGACATGATGAACTGAAGGTGCCATTGCAATAGGTAGGTACACTTGAGTCCGGTTCTTACACATAGCTGGCTTGCACTCCACCAACTCCTGTCCCGTCTTTCAGCCTGGAGCTGCAACACAGTGCGACAAGATGTTAACATTATTGACACGTCACTACATTGTACTTGCACATTGAAAAGTCTAGGCTTGTGGAAATAAATATACCTTCTAGGAGAAGGAACCGAGCATCTTATGTTCCACACTTGTAACCCTAGAAACCATCATTCTGTCAAGTTCTGAATATACAAATCTCTCTTTACATTATTTACTAACACATTGTTCCTTTACTTTTTCGTCATTTTTTGCTTTAACACTTTCAGCTGTTGTTACCGGGCCAGCTCATCATGAGATTAAATATGATTTGTGATCGAATACGATCCGCTTGTCTTTAACCCCATTCCCTTCCCTAACAAATTTAATTGTTCTAAAATCATTTTTTAGCAGTAAACACGATATGCATGCACATTTCCTGGCATAGAAACGACCCATTGCTCACCGAATTTTGAAATAAATAAAATTTTATTATTTGTTTCTGTTTTTTATCCTTTGCTGTTTAACTGACACTGGAGTTAGGGAGGAAGCAAAGGAACAAAATGAGAAGCAAAAGTAAAGCAAGAAAAGGTGGAGAGAGCAGCAATTTGCAAGTTTTCAATTTTAATGAGATGAAGGAAGCTACAAATGATTTTTCGTTTGACAATAAGCTTGGACAAGGTGGATACGGACCTGTTTACAAGGTAAAACCAATTTGGGATATTTGATGAATTTTGATAACTTCTTCTTTTCCTGGAACATGGCCAAATATGTTCCTATAATCTCGTAAATTGAGTAACTTAGCTCGCTGATAGATTTTTGATCTAATAAATAATATCCCCTTTCCCCGCCTAAAAAAGTCTTGTTTTGCCCTTTACTCCTAATGAAATTCGAACATGAGAGTAATTTTGAATTATAGTAAAACATTTGGCTCCAAATTTGGACCTTTTGCTTTTCCTCAAAGAATTTGGACATATGAGCCCACCTATTTCAAGTTGGAGTTGAGCTTCGAGTACAAGGAAAAACACAATACGACATGCTAAGGAATATGTATAAATAGATCAAAAGTGCAACGAGTGATGAAATTGTGCAATTTCACATAATATATGAGGAAATTTGGACTTTTTCCATTTTTCTCGGGAGACCGGGGAGGGGGAGGGGGGGGGGGGTAAGAGATAGTATAAACATGACTAAGAAGTCGAGCCAAACTAATCTGAACCTGATATTGGGAGTTAAAGTTGGCTCAGGGTGGGTCGAAGTTGAAATTTGGTACATTTTCATACACTGAATATGATATCGGATCTTCTGAGAGTATAAGATACAATAACGATCATATAATACATCTGTATTCCTAGTTTTGATTAACTTCCTTGCCATCTTCTACGTCCATGGCAAAAATTCTTCTTCAGTACCTGTTAGGTTAAATGATTCTTGAATGATAGACACCGAAATTATTTATTTTCGCAAAGTTATAGAAGCGGAACTGCTCAAAAATATATTTAAGGGACTATTTAATACCTAACCCCAAACATAAGGGATTATTTTGTAATTTTCTCAACTTCTGTACTTGTAGAATTTTATTGTATAGTAAGGCAAAATAAAAATAAGCATTATTTATTTATCCAAATAGGGAAAGTTGAGAAATGGGCAAGAAATAGCAGTGAAAAGGCTCTCAGAGACTTCTTCTCAAGGATTGGAACAATTTGAAAATGAAGTGATCCTTACAGCAAAATTACAACACATAAATCTTGTAAAAGTGGTGGGTTTTTGCGTTGAAAGAGAAGAAAAGATGTTGATCTACGAATATATGCCCAGCAAGAGCTTGGATTACTACATTTACAGTGAGTCACTCTTTGTCTAACTGAGTTTAATTAATTATTTATACATCGTTAGCTTAAAAATATAGTTTTACACTTGATCATATAATTCAAAGTTAATGGTAGTGAAAGAAAATTTTACATCATCAAGATACATTTATCTGCAATAGGTAACTTAATTTATTTTTAACGAATTATACGTTTTACTAATTTTTTATTTTATTTTTTATGAAGGATTACATATAGATACCTTTTGGATGATTTGATAGTGTAATTTTTTTTTTTTTTTTTTTACTATCAGTATATATTTTATATGTTAAACTCAAAGACAATTTCAAGTAACTATCCATCATAGCTTGCAATTAGTTACCTGACTATAACGTTAAGTAGCCTCCTATGCAGGTTAATTTACAAAAATAATGTAGAACTTTCAATACACCATCAGTAAATATAAAATATTGTATACATCGATCCACTAACAATTTATATCTATATTTTTTTTTCATCAACTTGATTTTTTTCCACATATAGATCAAGACAGACGATTACTTCTAGATTGGGAAAAACGAGTGCAAATAATTGAAGGCATTATTCAAGGGCTATTATACCTCCAAGAATACTCAAGATTAACAATTATCCATAGGAATTTAAAAGCCAGCAATATTCTATTGGACTTACACTTGAAATCAAAGATTTCCGACTTTGGAATGGCAAGAGTATTTAAGAAGGATGAAGTTGAAGCAAATACAAGACATATAGTTGGAACACCGTAAGCAATATATATGTATAGAGTTTTAATTTATATATATTACATCGGTTGGCTGTATAAATAATTTTTATATTATTAGGTCACTTTACATACAGTAGTAGGTAATTTACCTTGTCTTCAAAATTACGTACGAGACTCGGTTTTTATGCACGATAATTGTAGATAGTTTTGAATGACCTGATATAAAATCAATTTTTTTATATTGTCTATATAAAACTCATGTACATATGCATATCTTAAAGCTTTCTTAGCTAAAAACGTTATGATTATATTCTATCAGATTCAAAATGTATATCCACAAATAATCTAAAATATTAATTTTCATGTTTTATGCTAGGTTATTGATGCACATATGCTACAAAAAGTGACACGTAATTAATTTTTATGTAATATGATAGTGTAAAAATTTCTTTTATCTACTCTCGCTTACTTATCATATACATTTATTGCAGGGGTTACATTCCACCTGAATACATAAAACAAGGCATCTATTCAACAAAATCGGACGTATTCAGTTTTGGAGTGCTTCTTCTTCAAATCATAAGTGGAAAAAGGAATACATGTCTACATGGTTCAGATGAACAGCTATACCTTCTTGAATATGTGAGTAATTATGATAACCTTGAATGTGTTTTCATGTAGGGAAAAAGGTCCAAAATTACTTGTCTATTATTTGAAATAGCTTAATTTTATTGAACTTTTGGTCCATTAATATTCTTGTTGTTAGCAAATGGTCTTATATTTATCGTTGTGGCTAACATAGCTCCAGCATGATACTGCTGAATCCCACATGTCCAGATTCTCTAAGAAAAAAAATATCTAAATAAACTCCTTAATTAGATCTTCATTATGATTTAAATTTATCATCAAATTGGAGTTCCGTTACGGATCAAGGACAAAACTGAGACTTTTACCTAAAGGCGGGCCGGGTAAGATTAGACGAACTATTTAAATGGATGCAAACTTGAGCAATTTTGAATAGTATATGGCATATTTGATCCTTTTTTCCTTATCTAAGTTACATGTAGGGGTGTACATGGACCAGGTTGGTTCGGATTTTTCAAATACCAAACCAAACCAATTGCGTTGTGTTCTTAAATTTATAAACCAAGCCAAACCAATAAAATTCGGGTTTTTCGGATTTTTTTTTCCCGGAAAAGTTTTCATACAAAACATAACTTTTACTTCAAATATTTCTTTAGTCCTAGTAAGATACAACTATATAATTAAGGTATTTCTTAAGAAAATAACACAAAATGTGAAATGAATGACGATGACATTGTATTAAAATATTCAACAAAAAAGATAATACTAACGGTTAAAATAAATATTGCTAATTAATAAGCCATAAAGAAAATGACCATAATCTAAAAATACTAAGTCATGCTAAAATAAGTACGGCTAATAAGTATTAAGTACATGACAAAATAAAAAAAATAAAAAAAATTAAGTTATATATTTTCACCCTCTAAACCAATTATGCAAAACTAAAGAATAAATATCAAACATTATTGTCATTCCTAGTGTTAGAATTGAATTTCTTTTGTTAGCATTAGTGTTGAGTTGATTTTGGTTTGGACATTGTTTGAGTAACTAACATCCATGGAATATAAAACTTATTGACATTCAAAATTCTAAGTTTACGCTTGAAATAATATGATAAAAGACAAAAAACTATGAAAAAATTTAAGAAATATTTATAAATTACATTACAAATAAATATTTTTATGTATAAAATGTTTTAGAAAATGGATACATGTAATGTCGGGTTTGTTTGGTTCGGTTTGACTTTTTTTAGCTAACACCAAACCAAACCAATTATGATTGGGTTTTTTTTTTCAACATCAAACCAAGTCAAACCAAACCACTAGTTGGGTTTTTTTCTCGGTTTGACTCGATATATCAGTTTGGTGCGGTTTGTCGGTTTTCTTTGTACACCCCTAGTAACATATATCTACTTAATTATACTTGTATAAATTAAAGATGTCGACTTTAATTTAACTTTAAAAAAATGATCCAGGCATTTGAGATGTGGAAAGATGGTAAAGGCATGGAGTTTATGGATGAGTCACTTGATGATACAACATCATCTTGCAAACTATTGAAATGCATGCAAATTGCATTATTATGTGTCCAAGAAAATCCATTGGATAGGCCTACAGTATTGGAAGTTTCTTCTATGTTGAAGAATATTGCAAATTTAGCTATGAATCCCCCCAAGAGGCCTGCATTTTCTACAAGAGAAGATGAAGAAGGTGACAATGTGAGAGGGGAAGTGCAGGAAATAGAAGTTGACACTGCAACTATTACACAATTGGTTGCACGATGATATATATATGTTCTCCTCTTGCAAAATGAAATTATTTTTTTCAGCTCCTATAGTTCCTTTTCCTACTATGTAGGATTTTATGTAGCTGAGGTTCAAATTAACACTTCAACCATTATAGATATTTTATAAATAAGAGACAGAAACAGATCCAAAAATTTAAGTTTGATGAGTTTAGCTTTTAATATTTTTGCCACTAAAATCATTATATTTTTGAAATTATGAGTTTAAAATGTATTTTAAAATTTAAGTAATTTTTTACACACACACTCACGTCACAGCCCAAGCTCATGACACATATTATATTGTTGACTTTGGCCCAAATGACTTCACGGATTGCTTCTTGGGGATCCGCCATCATAGAGCCAAAAAGCACGCGTACCATATGAACTTGTGCTCTGTCTTATATAACACTTCACTCTTCTCTGTTTCCGAGGTGGGATTTGCAGTAGGAGTCATATTCACCTTCCTTAGAAGATTGTCCTAGTTAGAAGTTTGTTTGTCCTTCTCTTTGACCTGCTCTACATTATCACTGAACCCAAAACCGTACATGTCAAGTGATGAACTTTTGCACTATCTTATGTAGCACTTCACGCTTCCTCCTTTCGAGGTGGGATTTGCCTTAGGAGTCGGATCATATGCATCACTTCCTCAGAAGCTTGTCAGCCTAGAAGTTTGTCGATTCTCTTTGACCCGCTTTAAATTATTATTGAGCTCAAAAGCACACGTACCATGTGATGAACTTGTGCACTATCTTACATAGCAATTCACTCTTCTCTCTTTTCCATGTGGGATTTGCACCTAAGGGTCTGTTTGGAAAGCCACCTGGTAATTGGAATTGGTGTAATTACTACCCTAGTAATTATACAGCCTAGTAATTACACAGTATTGTAATTACAGTGACCCGTTTGTTTGTCATAATGTAATTACGGTGTAATTACAAGCGTCTTTGTTTGGTTACACAAGTGTAATTACACAGTTAGTTTAATTTAAAAATAAAACTTAACTATAAAAAATTTAAAATTAATATTTAAAAAAATATGTGCCTTTATAAATGATATTAAATCAGCTATTTAATAACACATTTTTTCTTGAAAATATGTTAATTAATAATCATATATTTGTAACTAATATTGTAAAAAATAGTTGATATATAATTTCAAATTAATAATATTTTTATTTTTATTGATTATAAAACTTAAAAACATACTTTTTTTGTGAGAACATCATGGGATTTGATGTTTGAAAAATAAAAAGAATATTTATAAATATAATGCCACAATATTATTCAAATGTTTAACAAAAATTCTATCAAGTATAGGTGAAAAAAAAACAACAAGCAATGTGAAATAACAAGTCAATAGTACTAAAGCAAATAAATTAAAGAAGAAAATATAACTTAAAGTCAAAATCCAAAAGAATTTTTTTTAACATAATACTCTTATGCCAAATTCCAACATTACATAAGTAAGTTCCAACGTAACATAAGTAAATACTCCTATAATTCAAAAGAAAGGGAAATTATAAGTCTATAACCACATTCACAACGAAATTCTACTTTAATAACGTCACTCATTGTATGCCAAGTGTGTTAATGACTCATTCTTTCTAATATTAAGAGATGTAGTTTCCAAAATTAGAATAATAATACGGTTATGCTAAATGAATAAAATAAATAAAATAAAAAATACGAGCAATTACATGGAACCACAAGAAGTAAAGGTTGGGAATGAGAAGAAAGAAAATGAAATATAAATAATATAAAAAGAAAAATATATTTTAAAAAAATAAAAATAAAAAATAAATTAATTAATAGAAATAAAAAAATAAATTAGAAAAGCAAAGAAAAATAAATTAGAAAAGCAAAGAAATTAAAATAAAAAAGAAATTAAATAATATAAATTAAAAATAAATTAAAAAAGAAAAGAAATAAAATAAAATAAAAAAAATAAACTAAAAGTAACTACGTAATTACATTGTAATTACACCCCAATTCTCAGCCCTCCTTGAGAATTGAAGAGTGTAATTACACCGTCAATTATACTCAATTTTCACATAATCAGAATTACCCTGGCCAAAACAAACAGTACCAAACCGTAATTACACCCAATTACATCCAATTCCAATTACCTGGTGGCTTTCCAAACAGGCCCTAAGATGTCATATGCACGAGTTCTTTGGAAGATTATCAACTTCGAGGCCTGTTAATCCTTGTCTTTGACCCCGAAGACGTTGACAATTAATGCAACAATCACACAATCGGTTGCACGATAATATATCCTACTCCTTAGCTTGCAAAATTTTCACTGCATTCAATCAACAATAAAAAATGATTTTTCACCTCTTACATAGTTCCTTTACCTACTTTGTAGGGTTTTATGTAACTGAGGTTCAAATTAACAGTTCAACCATTATGGGATCGAGTGGATATACCTTTAATCATGATTTGTTATTTTAGAAAAAAGGAAAAATATAATAAAAACAAATATTTTGTGTTTGCGGTACCAAAAGAAAAGGCTGAATAGGAAAATGGACATTGGTAGTTGCATCGTTTTTTCATTCCCGCCCCCAATTTCACAGGGTTTCATCCAGACACTTTAATGGAACAAGATTGGGATAACAAATTAGTGCAAGTACGAGTGTCCATTTGACTATTCGACCAAAGAAAATATTGATATAAAATTGTTTCTATCATTGCGTAAATAAGTTAAATAATATAAAATATGTCTCCTTTAATTATGCACATCAACATCAATTAAAACATGCATAAAGTTTTACGTACGATTTATTGAGGCTAATTAGCACCCGTAAAGATCACCACGCACCTAGTGGTTAGTAGTATCATTTTTACTTAAAAAGCCCAAATTAGTGGTCTGGTTGAGGGATGAAATTTGTAAAACCATTTTGCAAATTATCTGACCTAATAGAAAACATTTTATAATTCCAGGAATTAAATAAGTGATTATTGTGGGTTACATATGATCTTGTACGTTTAGTTTTCTTAAGAAAATGGGGAAAAGAAAAGAAGATCAAAAGAAAGATGAAGGCACGTTCAATGGAATAAGGGAATAAAATTAATCGAACAATATCGAAATTGAGGAGAATTGGAGAAACTGAAATGATTGAGACAGTTTCGAAAATCAAATTTTAATTATACACAATAAAACTAAAAATTGGTGATACATAAATTTATTGAAATACTTGGTCAAACCAAATCATTGACATTCTTAGAATGCAGTGAATATTTTGCGACGAGTTAGGGGCGGAGGGAGGATATTAGTTATGGGTTCGGACTGTTGGGTGTGCGAGTTGGATACTCTTAATGATGTGAGGCCTTTTGGGGAAAATGGTACGGGCTTGGCCCAAAGCAGATAATATCACATCATGTTAAAAGTATCTTTGGGCCCTTTTAGCCCAACACGGACGACCCAGTAATTTTTGTTTGGATCCCGTATTGTATATATTTGGAAAATCATTAAATATTTATAAATATTTAGTTACAAACACAATAAGTATGACGACAATTTGGTGATAAGTTAAGAACCTATAAACTTTAAATTTTGACTCCGCCTCTGCTACGAGTGACATCATCGTGCAACCAGTTGTGTGATTGTTGCAGTGTCAACTTCTTCTCTTTCGTGCACGTATTTCAGACTGTCACTTTTTTCATCTTCTCTTACAGAAAATGCAGGCCTCTTGGGGAAATCCATGGCTAAATTTGCAATATTATTCTTTAACATATTAGAAACTTCCAATATTGTAGGCCTATTCAATGGATCTTTTTGGACACATAATAGTGCAATTTGCATGCAATTTAATAGTTTGCAAGATGTTGTTGTATCATCAAGTGACTCATCGACAAACTCCATGCCTTTACCATCTTTCCACATCTCAAATGCCTGGGTAAATGTTATTATTTTTTTTAACATGGCAAAAAGAAAAAAGAAAAAAGAAAAAAAAGGTCAAATCAAAGTGTTGCATAAGTATACCCTATTTTATTATCAAGAATTCAGAGATTTTAGAGAGAAAATCCAATTGGAATGATGATAATTAAACTCATTTTATTATTCCTTACATTATTCTTTGCGTTGAATGAAAATAGAAGAGACTAACTGTATTTATAAAGAACTATAAAGTGAATAAAGCAAAAAATGAAAAATGACATTTTTCTTGAAAATCCTAACTTAAACGGAAAGTAAATATTCTAGAATATTCTCATTATACTAAAAGGAAAATAAATATTCTACAGTTATTATAAATTCTATATTAGACGGAAAATATTATTAAACAATATTTTAAAATATATTCTTAACATTAAATTTTAACTAAGTAGACATATACATGTAATATGCACATAAAGTTAAGATCATTTAACCAAGACTAGATGTTTCGAATCGAGCACCGATAATGGAAAAATCCTAGTAAGTAGCACTCCTTTCTAATCAACTTTATGCGGCACGAATATACAAATTAAATTAGATCCCGATACAGATACCGAATACCTAATAAAAGTCAAGAAAAAAGTTATGGCAACTCACGTATTCAAGAAGGCTTAGCTCTGGACCATAGAGACATGTATTCTTTTTCCCACTTATGATTTGAAGTAGTAGTACGCCAAAACTGAAAACGTCAGATTTTGTTGAATAAATGCCCTGTTTTATATATTCAGGTGGTGCATAACCCCTGCAATAAATGTATATCATAAGTTAGTAATTTACACAGTAAATTTTTACACTACTATATTACTGAAAATCAATTATATATAATTTTTTTTTATAACAAATGTTTATCAGTAATTCGTAAATAATCCTTTAGCTAATAAAGCTTAAGATATTTATGCATATGCACATTTGTTTAACTTATATATATGCGTGCATACATAGTGTAAAAAAATGTAATTATCTCGTATAACTATGATTAATTAATATATATTCTCACTTAATCATGGTAGGTGGATATGGTTTGGTGCAAATATCTAATGTGCTTTTGGTATGAAGGAAATGTTTTTTGGTATTTGCATATTTGGTAATTAACAACAACATCAACATACCTAATATATATATATATATATATATATATATATATATATATATATATATATATATATATATATATATATATATATATATATATATATATATTTCCACAAGTGGAGTCTGGGAAGGGTGGGGTGCACGCAGACCTTACCCCTACCTTTGTGGGGTAGAGAGATTCCGATATATCCTCGGCTCAAAACGTTTTCATAACATGTTTTTTGGTAATTACTAATTAGTAAACAGAAAATATATATTGTCTCAAGATCATTTATGATGGGTTGGATGGAGTTTGGGGATGATGGGTGGGGGTGAATTGGGAGTGGTATGGGGATCTGAGCGGGGGTGGGAGGCGGGGTGGGGTGGAGCGAAGTGGATGGAGTATTCTGGTGGAGGGAGACAATCAACGCAGAATACTGTGCTACCGCATGTAAGGTTATAATTTGATAGTGTAAAAATCAATTTAAGTGTGTATAAATATATAAGCTAAACTTTATAACACATATTGCTTACAGGGTTCCAACTATTCTGTCTGTATTTGCTTCAACTTCATCCTCCTTAAACATTCTTGCCATTCCAAAATCAGAGATCTTTGGCTTCATTTGTAAGTCCAATAGAATATTGCTTGCTTTCAAATCTCTATGAATAATTGTTAATCTTGAATATTCTTGGAGGTATAGCATCCCTTGAATGATGCCTTCAATTACTTGCACTCTTTTTTCCCAATCTAGAAGAAATCTTCTTTCTTGATCTACATGAGAAAAGTCAATTGATGAAAAATATGAGGAATATTCATGGCCAGGGATGATGATGGAGCCAAGATTTAATTAAAAGGATTCAAATCAAATATTAAAAAGTAAATACATACAAAAGAAGCAAAGGGGATTCAATATTTGCTACGTATATACATCAAAATAATTTTGACCTTGTAGTATTATAGTGTAATTTTCCAGCGAAAAAGATTTAAATGAACCCCCTTGGGCACCCTAGCTCCACCCCAGGCCAGAGAATATATACTGCTAGGAATTATTATAACACTGATAGTACAGTGAATTTTTTACCCTATTAGTGTAACTCAAACTGTTGTAAAAAAATTATTTGTCTTTCTTTTCCTGGTAACTAATTTCAAATGTTACGAATATTTACTTGCACATATTTTTTTAATCGACCATTTTCATACCCCTTCCCGAGGTAAGTTACACTCTATTAAAAGAGAGAAAAAAAGAATGACTTACTGTAAATGTAGTAATCCAAGCTCTTGTTGGGCATATATTCATAGACCAACATCTTTTCTTCTCTTTCAATGCAAAAACCCACCACTTTTACCAGATTTATATGTTGTAATTTTGCTGTAAGGATCACTTCATTTTCAAATTCTTCCAATCCTTGAGAAGAAGTCTCTGAGAGCCTTTTCACTGCTATTTCTTGCCCGTTTCTCAACTTTCCCTATTTGGATTAATGAATGTTATGCTTAATTAATTATATTTTGCCATGACGCATAAACATGACGAATATTTTCTCTTATTGCAATTTATTTGGCACTATTTTTTGGAGTCCCAAAAAGATCAGCACATTATTAAACACTATCTGAAAAAACGAAAAAATTGTCCAAACTCATCAAAGTTCTAATCTTACAACAAAAAAATTAAGAATTGGGACGAAAGAAGCCATCATAGTTTTGTCACAAATCTGGTTTTATGATAGATTTGTGACAAATTTTCAACTGTCACAAATTCGCACGTCGTAAAAATTTTGTGACGGCACAATGACTCTCACGATATCATCACAAATTCATTATGAAATTGTGTACGACTTATCTATCATAAATATTCTGTCACAAATTTTTATGTTTTTCTTATAATGTGCAAAAGATTTACCTGGTAAACAGGTCCATATCCACCTTGTCCAAGCTTATTTTCAAATGAAAAATCATTAGTAGCTACCTTCATCTCATCAAAACTAAAAACCTGCAAACTGCTGCTATCTCCATTTTTTCTTGCTTTACTTTTGCTTCCCATTTTGTTCCTTCGGTTCCTCTCTAACTCTAATGTCAGTTAAACACCAAAAATAAAAAATAAAAATTAACATCCATTAATTCAGGCGTAAGAAATGGAGAAAGACGAGGAAAGAAAATGAGAAAGATGGAAGCTTAAAATTAAATAAAAAATGTTACTACTATGTTTCGAAACTCTTACTATATTTAGTAATTAAGTACAAATATCCTTTAACAATTACTCCCTCAGTCCATTTTTTACTTGTCCTGCATACTAAAAATAAATATTCACTTTTACTTGTCCAGTTTAGAAAAACAAGACAGAATTTAACACTTAGGGGTAGTTTGGTTCAAAAACAAATTACGCTGGGATAAATTATGCTGAAATTAATTACGTTGGGATAAGTGATGCTGGAATTAGTTATTCTGGAGTTATTTTTTATTGACTGTTTGGTATGTTGGACTAAAAGTATTATACATTGGATAATTTCTAAAAAGAAGAGGTTTCTTCCTTATCCTGGGATAACTTATTCCACCCTATGGCAGGTATAAGTTATTCCAGCACTATTTTTACTCCTGAGATAACTTATTCCATGATTACCAATCAAACAAGGGATAAGAAATTGCTAAATTTTTATCTCAGGACTATTTATGTTTGTCCTTCATACCAAACGACCCCTTGGTTCCTAATTTACCGTTATTATTTAATATAATCACTTATATATATCAAATGGTGATATAGTAAAATTATCATTATATTTTTGGCTCCTTAAATGACGTGCCAAGTCATTACATGACAAGTAAAAATTGGAAGGAGGAAGTATAATTAGAGCATTTAATATAACAAAACAGTTACCTTGAAATTTAAGTACTTGTCGTCTCCTTCGAAGACGCCAAATTATCAACACTAGAAATATCAAGATTAGTACTGCACCAACTGGAATTAGAATGGTAGCCAGTCGATTGAGTTTTTTCTTCTTGTTTACAAGTCCTCCTTGTGTCCCTTGATCAGCTTCTAATTAATAACCAACACAAATATTTGAGCCGTCCATAAGTTCATACTACTATTTTTTTGCAGCGGCATGAGAAAGAACCGCAACAAAATTAAATTAGGACAGAGGGAATATTACTAGTAATTGACTTGATAATATAAAAAGGCTTAATATATCGACAACTCTTTTAACTTGTGAGTAAATTTCATTTAGGCCCTCGAATAATAGTTTATTTCAATTGAGCACCCGAACACATGATAAAAGTGTTCCTATTAGACACTTTTGATTTAAATTTCAGAATTTTTTTGCGCATGTTCAGAAATGTCTATTCAGTAGTAAGTTAACTAGATAGAATATGTCATCTTCGTTAATTATACACATCAACCTCAATTGGAACATGCCTAACGACTTATTAAGGTTAATGCATATAACTAAAGGAGGTAACATATTTTAAATGGTTAACTTTATTTATATAACGGGTAGTTGAGAGCACGCGCAAAAGTTTTTTTAGGTTTTGAACCGATAATGGTTAACTTTATTAATCTAAATCCTTTTGAATAACAAAATGAAAGGATTTAATTTACCTTCTGCAGCAGCATGAGAAAGAACAGAATTCGAATCAGTGTCTCCTGAAATATCCATTGCATAGTAACCAAGCAATCCTCTACTTTTAATATAAGAAACTTTAGTTCTAACACTCTGAGTATCATCATAACTAATCCAAGTTCTTCCTGAGTAACAATAATCTCCAACAATTTTATCATCATGCACAGTCTTGGCACGATGCTGCACTATAAAATCCCTGATTCGGTCATACCTCATCCACGGGTCATCGTAGACGCCTGATTTTCCATTAGCAGGAGCCCTGAGACCATGAATATTCGTATTATTCAATTGCCACGCGTATCCATAAAATGGAATTCCAAAAACCACTTTTTGTGGAGGAACACCTTCCTGAATCCATTGATTGATTCCATCACTTCCGCTTACATAGTTTACAGGATCAAATAATTGTGCATGTGAATTCGTTTGTGAGGGCGACCAACCTGGTCCGTAAAAGTCATATGCTATCAGGTTGATCCAGTCTAAGTTTCTTGCCATTGATTGAACCGGGTAAATCGAACCGTTGACTCGGGGAGACCCGGATACAGCTGCAGTGAGAAGTAAAGCCGCTTTATTGGAATTTCTCGCCTCTTTGTTGATTGCCATGCGCCACTCATTCAAAAGGATACCTGTTTAAGATGTAATTATTAAGTAAATAAAATAATTCTTTCTAATAGTTCAAACTTCTAAATAGACTTTCAAACTGCTTGATCTATGGTTGCGGTCAAATCTATCGCTGTTTATAAAAACAGGCTGAATTTGCTTCAAATTTACCATTATGCTACTGGACCAATTCGTATAGTTTATAGGCAAATTTGAACTATTTTGCATAGCTAGATTAAGGGTAAATTTGCTATTTTCCCTTATAAAATAGACTCACATATTGGAAAGTCTTTCTCATTAGTCAATAAGTCAAATATAGTCCATTTTTTTTATATCAAACCCCAATTATTAACGGAGAGCAAATTTAAATCATTTCGCAAAATTCAGAGCAGATCTGAACCTTTTTCCCCTAAATAAAAATCTATTCTCTACAAATTTATGCTTTAAGTTATGTAAGGTTACACAATTATTCAAAATAATATCACGGTAGGCAGATATCTTAGCTAGGTTCAAATTTTTTCAAATCGTTGTAAAGAGAAATAATTATTCAAATACACTATCTATCTCTAGCAGGTTAAACTTTCAGATGAAATGATCGCACAATTCAATATACAGTACCTAAATTTGTCATGTCTGTAGCTGATTCCGGAAAAATCCATCCAAGATCAAGACCATGGAATCCCAATTGTCTGGCTAATTTTATTGATGAATCAATAAAACTTTTTCTTGAATTTGCTTTTTTAGCCATAACTCCATATGTTGTTTTATTTGCAGCTCCTCCACCTATAGACAATAAAGTTTTTGCAGAAGGATTTTTTTGTAGGATTGTGCTTGTAAATTGCTGGAATGAATTTGGTGAAGTGAGAATTAATTGATTGGATTGGGAATTAATATCAGCAAATGCACAAAATAAATGAGAAAAAGGAGTTAAATCTATTTTGTTTAAAGATATTCCACTGCTCCATAGCCAGTACCCTCCCATAATACTGACATTTTGGCCATTAGAGAAATAAATCAGTTGCTGGAGGAAGAAAAATGAGATAATATTTTTAATGAAAAACAGGCCCATGGCTGAAGCTAGTATAGTATGAGTTTGGGTGATAGTTTTTGTGTTATATAGTGTCAGGATTTGAGTTTTGACTTTGGAAAAAGTAACGTGATTTTTCTTTGAAAACAAATCATAGATATTTTAGAAAAGCTTCTCGAATATCAATATGGATTAATGTCCTTTATACTATGAAATATTTTTTAATTTATTTGAACATATTTGATTGAATACGGAACTTTAGAAATAAAAACTTTTGAAATAGGTTTAAAGATGACATAATGTTTGAGTAGTTATAATTTTAAAGTTCGTGGTCTTAAACATGTCATAACATTCATATGATTATAAAAGCTTGTCAATAAAGATGTGTTTGGTATTAAGCAAAATGTTTTAATGTTTTTCTAAAAATAAGCGATTTTCTTATTTATTTTTTAGTGCTTAGTAAGCAGATCAAGACCATGGCTAGCTAATACCAAAATATATAAATAATATTCTTTTTCTTTTGATTTGAGTGGTGACGATAAACTTATTTGAAGTGACCCAATTTTGCACTGCTTTTAGTGGCCGGAAAATGGGTAATATAATAAGTACCCATGTTGACTAGCTAGTCTTTACGAACAAGTCATGTTACGAATTTGGGCATCGATAAATGCATCCTCGGTCTTGATTTATGTAATATGCTTTTCGTTTTATTTTATCCAAAAAATAATGATATATTTTTATATTTAAAAATAATTTAACTGACAACTTCCTCTTTCACTTTTAATGAAATAATTTATAGTTACATAAATATCTATGACTTATTTTAAACTATAAGTCAAATTAATTCTATCACATAAATTGAAACGGAAGGAGTATTTTTAATCAAGCCAAAATCAAGAAAATTTTCTTCCAATTTTTTTTATCAGTAATCTTTCTTCTTCTTCTTCTTCTTCTTCTTCTTTGATATTTCATCTTTTTTAATTAAATCTTTCAACTTCAATGATCGACGTATGTTACACAAGGTCTCCAACTTCTATTCTATTCTATTATATTTTTTTTCTAAAAGGACTTTGCACACAGTGGTTGACTCGTGATGTTTCGAGGAAGATGGTCTTGTATCTTTCTCATCTGATTTGATTGGTGGATGTTCTGTTTTTATTGGCAAAATGGGTAATTAATAAGTATATATTGACTAATTAGTCTTTACGAACTAGTCATGTTAGAAGTTTGGGCAATATTGTTTTTTAATGAGATATATATACTATATGATTTATGGATATTTACCTACCGTTGAAGTTCTGCATCAACAAAAACTTACCCCACATGGTATTTCTATCTAATCAATAGATACATGATACTTTCTCTGTCTCAATTTATATACACACTTTTTGCTTTTCGAGATTCAAATTATATGAACTCTGACTAATAAGTTAATATTTATTTTTATAATATACATGAGAAGAATTGCATCTTGTAATACTTTTTATATAGTTTTCGAACATTTGAATTTTTTAAAATTTAAAATATTGAGTTGATCTAATTCAATTTGTTTTGAAAATTAGTCAAATTGACTCTCAACACTACAAAAAATGTGATATTTAGCTACGAAATTATTAACTACGACACAAAATTCGTCACCAATTGTTCATTTTTTTTTGTGACGAAAATAATATTTCGTGTTAAATACATAGTGTTTTAATGACGACAGAATTTTTTTTTGTCACATAACCATCATAGGTTTAACTTTATTATAAATTTTAGCCACAAATATTAAATTATAACTATATTGATAATGTATCCAATTTGTGACAAATATTTTTGTCTTAAAATTAGTATAAATTAAGCGCAAAAAATTCAAATTAATATGTTGTTACAATAGCACAAATTATGAAGAAAATATATATAGCTTTAGCTGAAAAATTAATATTTAATTGTGACCTTTGTTTAAATCACTAATATAAACAATTAGCAATATTTTATTGTCTACAATCAAATTTAGTTTACATTTGTCACATGCATAAAACAAATAATTAATTTTTAACATGATTAAAATTTGTAGTTGAATAATTGCAACAAATAATTGTAGCTCAAAAATCATAGCTAAATACGAAATGTTCTTTGGCTACGATTTATAATGATTACAATATTATGCCACACAAAAAAAAATCAAGCTAATTTAAAATATCGATTATCCATTGGTTAGTACAACATTAAAATTATGAAAAGCGACAAAGTTAATTTGTAAAAATGTATCAATCCATCGATTTTCTTAAATTATGCAAATATAAAATAGTCATACATCGATACGAAAAGGTTACCCATCAAAACTATTCAACCACTTGTGAATTGCTTGCTTTTAGTTTTTCTTAATCATACTTTCAATTTTTTTTGCAATAATCGGTGAATTTTGTCATTTTTGAAAAACAAATTGCTAACCACACCGAGGATTTTTAATTAGTTGAGCACTTTGACCAATCGATCGGTTTATGGAATAGTAATTTTTATTTATTTTTAATAAAAACCGATTAATTTCATTTGTTTAGAAACAATGGATTTTGTGGTTTAATTTTGTAAATTGGTAAAAAAATAGTGTCCGATTTGGCGCTAAATAGCACATTTCCTTTTAAATTCTATTTTTTTTAAATTTTTTTTTTTTTTTTTTGCATTTTTAACGTGTCTTTCAATTTTGTGGTATGTATTTATCTTGAAGTTGAAAAAACTACCTCTTTGATTCCACTTAAAGCAATTATACGAAGGTAACATCGACATGTAAGATTATACTTTGAAAAGATGCAAAATATATTGTGGATTTTTGATTACGTATTTACTTAATGAAGAAAATTGAAATATGGGGAAATAACTCATATACCCCGCCCACATCTAGTTGGCGACATAAATACGAAAATCAAAAATCGAACCGAATCGTTAACTTCAAAAATCAAACCGAATCGTAGTCCGAACTTCAAAAAATCAAACCGAAAACTAGTTTTGTTCGGTGTTCGGTGTCCACCTTCAAAAAAAATCGAACCGAAATAGCCGAACCGAAGTCTGATAAAACCGAACCAAAGAACCGAACGCCTACCGAAAATTAATACATTACCCAAAAAAATTAAAATAGTCCATGCCCATTAAGTTTAAGCCCAAAAAAAATCCAATTGTAACAAGCCCTCTTTTGCTTTTATATCCCTAATTTTTCACTTCAGTTGAGAAAATCAAATATCCTTAACAAAGGAAGGTGACTAGGATGTATCTTTAGGATTAATGTATGTCCTTTATGTGTTTTCTTAATTATTCTTACGGTATGTATATAGCACCTATTAATCCTGTATCATGGTTATGGCTTTCTGTTCTTGTGTATCCTTTTTGTTTGATTTTGATTTCAATGTATCAGTTTTATGTTTTATTGCATTTGAGAATATGAATTAGTGTAAATGGAATCGCTTCTAATATCATATAAAAAAAACGAATTGAAAAAATCGAAGCCGAACCAAACTTCAAAAAACCGAAACATAGTATTTGTAGGAGAAAGACTCAACTACATTGTATTTTTCAAACTAATCACATTTTTGCCGCAAGACATTATTTTGTCATAAATTGTGACAATATAGTATTTGTCCTAGAATTGCCTTCTAATCATTAATATAATTCATTCTAATCATTAATATAATTCATTCTTTAAATACAAATTAAATTTGTATTTTATCACAATTGTTATTGTCACTAATCATCAATTTACGGACATTTTTGTTTTGTCACTAAAAATATTTTTAGTGAGAGTTTTAACTACAAAATTATAAGCCACTTTTGTAAAATTGTCACTAATTTATACATTTGGGGACGAAATATCTTTTCGTATATAATAGATTGTCTTTAGTAATGAAATTAATTTTGTTCAACTACGAAGTACATATAACTTTAGGGACAATTAATGTCACCACTAATTACACAAAGAATTAGTGACAAGATAGTTTAAACTTAAAATAGCCTTTTTAGTGACGAAAACATAGTATCAACTACAAATTTTTATATCTATTTAAACTTAAAATAGAAAATACTATTTTGGGGACAAATGAAATTTCGTAGTTAATGCAACTTTATCTAGAGACGAAACACTAAGTTGTCTCTATATACATATATATACCCACATTTAGGGACGAATGGTTGATGAAATTTTTTTTCGTCACGGAAGGCTTTTGGTGACGAAATAAGAATCTTTAGTGACAAAATAACTTGTCCCTGATAATCAAATTTATTGTAGTGCAATAAAACAAAAAAATGTCACATAAATAAGGACAGACTCTCAATAAAACAAAAAAATGTCACATAAATGAGGACAGATGGAGTATGTGTTTGTACACAGATTTTTAGCACATAACCACATATTTAACTTTAATATAAATTTTCGCATGATTTAATATAACTATTTGATGGTAGTGTCCTCAATATTAGTCAACTTGTTAGAGGGTGAAGTATATATTAAGCGCAAATAATTCAAATTAAAATGCTCGATCACCACGGTGAAGAAGAATATATATGCTCTTTGGCTGAAAATTTTACTTGAAAAGTATGTAAATCCAGCGCGCAAGCAATATTTTAGTATACAAGCAAAGATTGTAGTAATACAGGTTGTGCATGCCATAAAACAAATATTGTTCTATTTTAACATGATTATTTATTAAGTTGCTAACAAATAATTGTAGCTCAAAAGGTATAAAGCAGACAAAAAATCTGGGAAATTTTCAAAAATATACAGCCCAACATAAAATATTATGCCACACAACCTAATTTAAAATATTGACATTATACAATATTATACAACATTATACCTGGGGAAAGCATTATACATAATGTATCAACCTTGTATAAAAATGTATAATAGTGTATAAAAGTGGTCATACATAAATATGGGCTTAAACTGGGTTACAAACTCAAAATATCGAACCTTGTAGGAATCAAATTAATTTTCAGTACAAGTAAAGTAGATTTAGATGCTACTTGTAGTCATTTTCGTTTTTCCTAACACTTTTGAGGATCTTTCAGGTAGAGAGGAGCACCAATCTGCTTCAGGATGTTAAAAAATGCAGCAACAAGTTGCACGTTTGGTTTGTCCGATCCCTGTCTTGAAGCCGTTGATGGTTACATTGAACACTTCGGTGTTTGAGATCCGTACTCAGTCTATGGAGATATTTGGTGAGAAATATGATGACTCTGGGCAGCAAGTAATGCCCACAGGGAATGACCAAGATGTGGATAAGATTGTGGCCTCCGCTCCAAAAAGTTTAAGCAATAACGTTGAAACGAAGAGTGACCAAAAAGGTGGTACGAGTGTAAAGAGTTGGGCGGACATAGTAGAGGAGGATTTGGTTTGGGTTTCATCCCTTCAATGAGCAACAGCGCAAGTTGAGTCCAACGAGCAATTTGTGCCAAGCCATGCAATGGTTCTTCCATCTTTAGTTGTCTGGCCGATTAAAGTGGCTCAAATGAGTACACCTTTGAATGTAAGTGTTAGCATACTCAATTGACCCTACTAATGTTCTTCATGCTTTAGTGTCACACAATATGGAAAATTTGAATGCTATGGATAATCCTACTAAAAGAAGCCTATTGGAATTATGGCCAAGAGGTATGAGCCGGCAGCTTTAGTGGAAGATCCTTTGGAAGCTTTTGATGGTGATTTGGGCTTTGACATATTTGATGAAGAAGATGAAAATGAAATATTAGATGAATGCTTTGCTAAGGTGGCTAGGGATGGAGATCTTTCACCTAGGCAACAAGGGAGTGGATTCAAGACAAAGAAGACTCATGAAAGAAAACATAGTTGGGATGGTAAAAAGTGTCTGGGGAAGTTGTTCTAAGGCAACTGCAAATGAGAGTGGCAAAATAGAAGGAGACAAGGTTAAACTACATCAACAAGGTCCAAAAGATCCAAGAAGATTTGATGAAGTATCAAGAGATTTTGAAGCTGTTGGAAGAAGAAGAAAAGGTGATGAATCAGATTTTTATTGGGCTAAATCTCCTTGAAGAATTCACAATTCCAAAAAAACAAGAGTATGCCTCTATATTCTTGCTTATTTTAATATTTCACTATTTAAATATTATCAGTTGTAATATCGTCATAGAGTATGTATGTTATAAACTCTGTGATGATCATAGGATATTTAGTGCTTTCTTCTTCTTATTTTTTACATACATAATTCTTATTTTTTTATTTTAAAAAAATAAAAAAATTAATGCCATATTTTAAACTTAAAATAGAATAATGCACAAGATAAAAAAAATGATGCCATATTTTAAACTTAAAATAGAAAATAAATTTTGTACATGTATATTATTGATTTTTATTGGGAATTCCTAAGATTAAGATGCTCAAATAATATATATATTCGTGCGCATAGAAACTAAATTTTTTTACAAAAGAAAATTGAACTAGACTTGGTGGGGTGCACCAGGCCCGTGCAATAGTGCAACGCATGGGCAACACGCAAAAGCCCAGGCAACAAGCTACCTAAATGGACCTTCTCCATAAAAAATTGAGTTAATATCATGTGAATCGATGACCCACATATCAGATATTAAACTAATAAGAACAAATACTACACTTGATCTTAGCCAAAAGGCCGAGAAAGGTATGCTTTTTCCGATGCACGGCCTGCCGCTTTTATATTATTTCTCTCCTTCTGGATTTTGCTAGCTTTCGATGTGGTATTCCTGCAGATTGGAGAGTTTTATGCTTTATGTGCCATTTTCTTGCCTGAACACTCAACAGAGCAAAGCTGATAATAGTCAACATCAGATTCAAATATTCTTCAATTAAGCAATGCAGCTCATGAGTGGAAAGTATATTACTGGTTCAATTTGTGAAGTAGTGGCGATAAGCAAATGAATAAATTCATCCGAGGAGATTATATTAATTTAGCATAAATATTTGTTTGTTGATACAGTCAAAACTCTCTATAACGGCATCAATATTCCAATATATTTTGGCTATTACATTGAAGTGTTGCTATGCAAAACATATACGTAGTATTACATAAAATGAAAATCAGGTAAAAAAAAATTCACAGTTATAATGAAATGTTATTATAGAAGATATCTGTTATAGAGAGTTTGACCGTATATGAAAAGTTAATACGAAAACAATACTGTCAGTTTCTCTGTGTTTCTTAGTACCACGAAATGACGAAATACAATTTGTACTTTACGACTATGGTCAAATGATTGCAAACAAGCATATTAATTAATGCAGAATCGGCTGCATTATTTTTCTTAATAATTTTGTTTTGAAACTTTTCATATTCAGTTGCATCGGGTCATGTGCTTAGAAGAAAAATAATGATTAAGAATTTGTCGAACTTCTTAAGTATTAGTACAAGTGTTTAACGACAATTCTTTTATTAAATAATTCAAGTGTCTGGCCAATTCTTTTTAAACTACTCCTAGAAGAAAGCTCAGCATTAAATTAAATTAGTTAAGTAATGCTTCTCTCCTTTTTGGCTTTTCTTTCTTCTCAATGTGGGATTTCTCTAGGCCGGCAATTTTATTTTTCATATGCACCTTTTTTTGCCTGCAGACACAGCAGATGTAAAATGACAAAAATAGCCCTTATCTTTGAAAGTAGATTTAAAATAATCTTTTAAGTATGCGTTTAATGGCTTTGGTCTTTTAAGTTTGTCAAAAAGTTAACAATTTTAGTCTGCATAAAAATTTTACCGAACTAGATCTGTCCCTTCAATTTGACGGAAACAGTGGGAAAAGCTATTTAACTATGGACATCAAAAAACTCTCATCAAATCCTAAAATATGCAACATAAAAAATTACACTATGCACTAAAAATATGTTTAAAAAAAATAGCAAAAATTACACATCAAAAGCTGAATCAAACTCTAGAAATAAATTAAAAATAGCATGAACTACAAAAATTGTACCTCTAAATGTTAGTTCCGCTAATTTCCTTCTTCTTCTTTTTTTTTTTTTCATAGTCCCCGACAAATTTAACATACAGAGTTCGATAATATATTTGACATAGACTAAAAGTGTTAACTTTTGACAAACTTAAAAAATCAAAATTGTTAAGTGCCTACTTGGACTATTTTGAACTAACACTCAAACATAAGGGACCATTTTTGTCATTTTCTCAAAATAAGAGTATTAATTCGTTTTCTCACCTTGCAAGCATTTGTTCTGGAGACAATTACACAAGAAGTTATGCTTTATAACCTACATAGGATCCAACAAGTAATAACATGTACAAGTATCAACAAAGAAATGTTTATATGTGCTTTTCTTCGTATCAACCAAGAGATGTTTACATGTACATTTTATTAGTATAATCAAAAAAATTTCTTTCTAGAGTGTTAGCTGGGTGCCTGGTACGGTTCGAAACTCGATGAAATGAGCCTCATCCTTTGCTCTTCACTGCTTAAATACCAAACTTTTTTTCATGGCAAAAAACAAACTTGTTGTATGCATCAAATCAATGCATTATACGTTGCACTCTTATCACTGAAGCAAACCTAATTAAGGGCGTTAACATTTGCAATAACCATTGTAGGATCTAAATACAAGTGTCCACAAAGAAATGTTTATATGTCGTTTTCTTTGTATCAACCAAAATATATATTCTCTTTTTGGAGGGTCAGCTTGCACCCACATCACTCAACCAAACCCTAAGGGCGTTTACATGTTCATATATTGAATACATGAGCGCTTTGAGCCCATAGAGAAGTGATACAACAAAAAAGAAATACATACAGATCTTAGAGACAAATTAAATTTGATTTAAATAAGATATAACAAAGAGAAACTTATCAAATTTACTACAACAAAAAGAGAAAGGATTAACAATCTATATAATGCAATCGAGATTGAGCAAAGGAAAAATAGATGTGCTATCCCTGCAGGCTGGAGAATTTATAATTACTCAAGAACCTAACATTTGCATCCAAACCTATGTAGGATACAACAATACAAGTATCAACAAAACAAATGTTGTATGTGCTTTTCTTCGTATCAACAAAGAAATGTTCACATGTGCAGTTTGTTATAACCAAAACGTTCTCCTCCTCGAGGGTCAGCTAGCGCACGGTTCGAAACTCGATGGATAATATATGAGTCTGAAAGTTTACTCTCCGCTATTCAAAATATCAAGCTTTTGTCTATAATAGAGTTCAAGCTAGAGATGCATATTCGTGCTCTTACCTTTAAAAAATTACGCATTGTGCTCTTTCACGTGCATATATTGAAAGAAGAACATACGTGAGCCAATAGTCAAGTGTTATAACGAACAAGAGCTACACAGCAAGAAACAGAATTTGACTTGCTTTGATAAAACTCAAGTGCAGATCAATTCACGATTTTTTTTTTTTTTTTTTTTTTTTTTTACCTTCCAATTGGTAGGTCCTCCAGATTTCGTGTCCATCGCAGCACTCATTTCAGTTTTAAAATACTCTCGTGTAATAAAAGATGTCTTCTTCTAGCTAAGTCTTCAATAATTTCGTTTAACCAGTTGAATTATCAAAGGATCAACCAGTTGAATTATTAATAATGAGGTCACAAGCAACATAATTAATCCAATTTGTGTTAATCCTTTGACAATGCGAATGTAACGAAAATGACAGTCATAAGAATAACAAAGCAGATAATCAAAGCGAGATTATTGAGAAAGTCAGATAGGAAGTCTCACTGATTATCTTGGTTTAGATGATGAATTACTCTCCAAAGAATAGCGATGAACAATAAGATTGACCAAAAAGTAAGCTTCGCAATTGTTCGTCTTTCATAAATCCAAGAATTTCAGTTACACTATGAAATACGAATGCCCCCCGAGCAAGTCCCCTGGTTAATCATTACTCCGATCCAATAGTTTCGAAGGCCAACATATTATAGGACCGAAATCCTATAATGTTATCCCATGCTAATGTATACAGAGTATATGCTTCAAAGCGAGATACTTTGAGCACTCTAATTTCTTCAAAGTAACGATCTTTGTCTCGAGGCACAATAAGATTAACCAATTAAGGCCAAAGGCGTGTTTAGTAAGGTGAATTCAGATAGTTACACTGGGGGAGTGGGGGGAAATTTATAGGATAGCTAATGGTAACTGCTTCCATAATCCTCTCCCGTTTCGTCCGTTACATGACTAAGATCGTGGGCATTAAATGGAATCGCATACATCTCGGAATCTGGTTGTCTCCCAAGGTTATCTTTGCCCGGGCACTCTGAACCTTTCGGTACGAAACTTTTCAAGCTTCTACTGTCCGGTGCTAATGAAAAGGATCTGTGGAGTTGATTCTTGAATGTTCAAGCAAGCCTTTGATTTAATAGGCATTTGCTGACTCAGTGGTTGATTATGGTCCTTTCTATGCTTGCCATGTGTCTGGTCAAATAGTTTGCTTCCGGTACGTTTTACCAAGCACCTACTAGCTCTAGCAAAAATTAAATATTCGACTGCTTGTCATTTGTCAATCTCTCCTTTTCATCTTTGCCATAATCTGGTATCAACAAGAGACCATCACGAAAGTAGGTTTAACATGAAAGACTGCGGCACTATTGGTTTAATTAGAGCACAATTCATATTCTTGCGAGAAAAATCAGATTTAACAAAGAAAAACTTATTAACACATAAAAGAAAAAAGATTTAATAATTTATAATGTTGAAATAGGCAAAGGCTCAAAAAAACTTGAACTAGACTTGGTGGAGTGCGCCAGGCCCATGCAGTAGTGCAACACATGGGCGACGCTTGAGAGCCCAGGTAGCAAGCTACCTTGGCAGACCTTTCCCCTTAAAAAATTGAGTTAATATCGTGTGAGCCGATGACCCACATATCAGATATTAAACTGATAAGAACAGATACTACACTTGATCTTAGCCAAAAGGCCGAGAAAGGTATGTTTTTCATGTCCATGGCCTGCCGATTTTATACTACTTTTCTCCTTTCTAGCTTTGTAATTCTCGATGTGGGAATCATGTTGGCTGGAGAATTTTATGAATAAAAAATACTAGCAAACTTAAACAAATGGATATAATGACCCAATAACCTAATATTTGCAATAACCTATGCCGGATCCAATAATATAAATATCAACAAAAGAAATGTTTATATGTGCTTTTCTTCGGATCAACAAAGAAATGTTTACATGTGCATTTTGTTATATAACCAAAAAGTTGTCCTTCTCGAGGGTCATCTGGCACACAATTCGAAACTCGATGGATAATGAATTTGAAGGTTTACTTTTGCTATTTAAATGTGCTTTAGTCTATTAACAAAGTACGAGCTTGTGGCGCATCGTGCTCTTACCTTTGAAACATTATTCATTGTGCTCTTTCATGAGCATATATTGAAGGAATAACATACGTGAGCCAAAAGTGAAGTGCTATAACGACTAAGAGCTATGCACATCAAGAAACAGAATTATATTTGACTTGCTTTGATAAAACTGATCAAGTCCATATCAATTCACAAGTATTTTGTTTTCACCTTCCAAACGCAACCCTTTTCATACCTAATTGGCAATTGGTAGGTCCTCCAGACTTCGTGTCCATCAATGGCAGCACTACATTTCTCAGACGTAGTGCACTCAGCAGCAAATCTTCTTACTCCACAAGAAAATGTACATGTGATTTTTGAGGTTTTCCTCGTCAACGCCTTTAGGTGCTAACTCGCACAATAACTACGGCCTCAGTGTCAAACAAATTGGAGTCAGCTATTTAACTCTTCAATGATCATGTTAGTCCATTAAGAAGGTTCATCTTAGCCATAATCTGGTATCGACAAGAGATGAGCACGAAAGGAGCTTAACCTGATTGGAGCACAACTAAATCCATAACTCAAATAAAAAAGGGGCCCAGCTAGTGATGGAATACTCAAATTAAAGCCAAAAATCATTATAAAAATCTTTCGTATCCAAGAAGAATTCATAGCAAGTGGAAGTCGCAACATGAGGAGATTAAAGATTACATCAAATAATAATTCTAAGTGTCTAGCCAACTCTTTTTAAACTAGAAGCAAAGTTCATCTGAAGCATTAAATTAAAGACAATTACTAGTATTGTACAAAAGATGGAAGTACTCGAGAAATTTGGTCAGCACTGGGATTCACAAAAACATACATACGTACAAACTACTCAAATTTCAAAATTGAACTTGGATTGATGGGGTGCGCCAGGCCCATGCAGTAGTGCAACGCATGGGCGACACTTGAGAGCCCAGGTAGCAAGCTACCTTGGCAGACTCTCCCCCTAAAAAAATTGAGTTAATATCGTGTGAGCCAATGGCTCACATATCAGATATTAAACTGATAAGAACAGATACTACACTTGATCTTAGCCAAAAGGCCGAGAAAGGTATGATTTTCTATGTCCACCGTCTGCCGCTTTTATACTACTTCTCTCCTTTCTGGTTTTGTTAGCTTTCGATGTGGGAGCACCTATTGTTGAGTATTTTAATCTTTCATAAGCCCCATTTTGTTGCCTGAAGACTCAATAGGGGAAATTAAAAAAAAAAGAATATCACAGCAACTCTTTCTCACCTTACTCAAGTATGAAACTTCAGCTGAAAAAAAGTATGTCAATCGAGTTAACACCAAACCAATTACTAGTAGTTTAACCATGATTAAGTGATAAATGGTGTATGGATGCTGGTAAGTTACTGTTCTACCATTTAGCCGAAATTGAACCTCGTTGGTTTTTTTAAACCTTCATAAATACTCACTAGTAAACTTAAACAAATGTAGATATGCCAGAGATATATAATTACTCAAGAACCTAACGTCTGCATTAACCTACATAGGGTCCAATTATACAAGTATCAACAAAGAGAAATTTATGTGTTCATAGCTTCAACTATTGAATGAATAACACACATGAGCCAATTTTAGCCCATAGAGAAGTGATACATTGAACAAGAGCTATACAGAAAGAAACAAAACTTGTGCTATCATAGCACTTAATATCAATTTCACTACTAATTATCTGTTTCACCTTACAAAATCCAGCTCCATAATTACCCAATTGGTAGGTCCTCAAGACTTCGTGTCCATCATATCGCAGCATTGCATTAGAAGCCTTCTTGTACTCAGAACAGGGACGGTGGTAGAATTTGGAACTCGAACCCATTATTTCAAATTCTAGATTCGCCTCCCAACTCAGAAGCTAATCTTCTTCCTCCACAAGATAGTGTGCACATGATGGAGGTATCTTGGGAGCGCATTTAGCAGCTAGCTCTTCCCGATAATAAACGTACAACTGCTTCTCGATCTCTCCTTTGAGAAGGTTCATTTTAGCCATAATCTGATATCAACAAGAGACCATGACAAATGTAGCTTACCATGATTGGAGCACAACTAGATCCATAGCTCAAATAAAAAAAGGGGCCAGCTAGTGATAGAATAATCAAGCCAAAAAGCATTACGAATAGCTCTAGTTTGCAGGAAGAATTCATAGTATGTGGGAGTTGCAATGAGTGGAGAAATCACGTCCAAAAGGGGAAAAAGGCCACATCATAAATGCCTCTCGCGTATTTCCTGGCCCCTGTAAACTTGTTCCGTGCAGTTGCTAAGTCACTTTCTAAGTTAACTAATAAAAGTAGAGGAGGTTTTGCAAGCATTACGAATAGCATATGAGAGAACAGAAACTTTATCTGGTTTTCCAATTAATCAGAAAGAGTACCCTTCTTTCTCTGTTATCGTCTCTTTTACTCTTTTCCTTTTTAGGAGAGTAAGCCTCACTACGCAGATTCAGCAAGATATGTGACCGACCGTGGTTCACCTAGACTAACATCTGAGTCTCCAATATTAGATGTACTCTAATCCCACCGTACATTTATCAGGTTAATAAAACTGACCAGGTTGCCTTTCCGCACTGAGCTTCAGAACTTTCATAAGCAAATGGTTCAAATAAAATTCTTCAATCCCAGACTTTTGATGCATCTCTTTGATTCCTCTAAATCATCTCTTGCATTAGAGGCAATAGATTTTCTTTAATAAGCGTGTAAATCTCCTCTTTCTCAGGGTGAGACCTGTCCCCAACAAAAAATACGTGATTTTTTCCGTTGACTTCTATTTCACTAAAACCGGGCACCTTTTTCACATTCCTCTCCTTCATTTTCTTTCTCACTTGCGCAAAATCACCCCATCTCCCAGAAGCAGCATAAGCATTTGCCATCAGTACATAAGCTCCCGAGCTACTTGGTTCACGCTCTAGTATTTCATCACAGATCTGGTTTGCCACTCCAACATCTCCGTACAGCTTGCATGCGCCAAGTAAAGCCCCTAGAACAGCACTGTCACATTCCTCCGGAGGCATCTGATGCACAACCCTTATAGCTTCGTCAACTAACTTACCACGACCTAAAATGTCAACAAGGCAACAATAATGCTCCGCCCTCGGTTTTAAACCATAGGCACACCTCATCGACTCGAAAAACTTTTGACCTTTCTTAACGAGACCAGCATGACTACAAGCTGACAAGATTCCAACGAAAGTGATCTCATCCGGCTTGTTACCGGACCTTAGCATCTGCGCGAAGGCTTGCAATGCTCGGTTACCAAGACCATGATTAGCATATGCCAGTATTATAGCAGTCCACGAAACAACGTCCTTTACTTTCAGATTCTCGAAAGTGGCCAACGATGAGTTTATATCTCCGCATCTCGAGTACATGGTGACGAGAGCGTTATTAAGTGACGTGTCTCGGTCAAATCCTAGCAGTAAAACAAGAACATGAGCTTGCATTAACTTGAGAATGGCCCCACATGAGGTCACTATACTGGTAAGAGTAGTCTGATTCGGCCTTAAGCCCGATCGAAGCATGAGAATGAAACACTTCAAGGACTCGCCTTCAACGCCACTTTTTGCATACCCGTCAATCATTACATTCCAACTTACAAGATCTTTATTAGGCATCGAATCAAAAAATTCATTCGCCTTGATCATTAACCCTTCATCAACGTATGATGTTATCATCGCATTCCATGCAGCAGGATCCCTATTTGGCATTTGATCAAAGTACTCTCTTGCCATTTCTATCATCCCATTTCGCGCCAGACCAGTAACGATAGTTGTCCAAGAAACCGCATTTCTCCATGGCATCGCTTTAAACAGTTCCAACGCTTTGTCCACCCTGTTATCATTTAAACAGCCTTGAATCATAACATTCCAAGAATATAAATTACGTTCAGGCATCTTATCAAAGAGCTCAAGAGCTTGATCGATCTGATGATTTTCAACGTAAGCCCTTATCATAGCCGTCCAAACAACGACATTTTTCTCAGGAACCTGATCGAAAATTCTTCGTGCCTCGTTAATCAAACCGTTTTGAGCATACCCCACCATTGCTATAGTCCAAGTAACTACATTTTTCTCAGGCATTTGTCGAAGCAACTCTCGAGCCTCGTCCACATTACGATTCTCAAAATACCCTGAAATCAAACTGGTCCACGCGTAAACATTCCTATCAGGCATCAAATCAAAGATTCTTCGAGCCTCATTGACTCTCCCAGCTTTCGCGTAAGCATGAACCATAGCTGAATTAGACACTACGTTTCTCTCAGGCATGGAATAAAACAATTTCTCAGCTTTAGGAAGATTTTTATGTTTAAGATAAACAGTTATCATTGAAGCATAAGAAACAACATCTCTTTGAGGCATTTTGTCGAACAGTTGTCGAGATTCTTGAATTTTTCCTTGACGGCCTAAATTCATAATCATTTTATTGGAGTTAAAAAAGGACTGTTTTGTGGTAGATTCTAAGTGGGGTTTTGATTGCATTTGTGATTGAATTTGTGTTTTTGGTTTTGAATATGTTCTTTAAAGAAAGGGCCGTTTTATACTAAGCAAATTATTTGAACCCCAAATTATATAAGAGTGGCTTAGTTTAATCAAACTTTTGGTTTTATACATGATTAATTCTTTGCTAATAATGTTTGGTGGGAAGAGGGATTCAACTATTGTTGTATGAAAATATTAATAGTAAATACACGGATTAACGGTACATTTGAGCATAAATTTAGAGACTCGTTTTCTTTTAAGAAAGCTGAGAGGCAAAATAGAAATTAAATAAATATTCACCACTTAAATATAAGTTATTAATTTTGTTTTTATAGTACAGGTCGGGTACATCTTCTTTAAAATTAAAAGTACAACCTTCTGTCCCTATTTATAAGTACATTTTAGTTTTTTATGGTGCCAAAAAGAATATAGTTTTTCTATATTCAAAAATAATTTAATTTAGAAATTCTTATTCGAGAAAAAACAATCACATAAGTTTTTTGTTTTGGCAAATAAATTGGACGATTTTATTCACCAAGTATAACAGTTACAGCTCAGAACTTTTTTTTAAAAAAAAACACAGCTACTGGGAATGGCTAAGTATAAACTTCAACCCATTTCCCACAACTCCACATCTATAACATCAAGTTCCTCATAGTCTAAGCCAGAGGCGGATCCAGGATTTAGAGGTTCCGGGGTGCCACTCCATTGTGAAAGTAGACGTATTGCAATTTACATGGTCCAAATAGAATAAAACATTTGAGCGGTTGGATCAACTATGGCTTGTAGTTCGAGTTGTTTATCTTTTCGATTTACATAGGCAAATATTATTCCAAATATTATATAGAACTAACTCAAGTTTACAAGCATAATTACTCCTCCTCTAACATAAAGAAGATTTCTTTCTAAATCAGCGTGAACCAAGGCTACCCTTTTCTTTTGTATTTTGTTAAACCATTTAATAAAAATAAAACAAAATGTAAACCTAAATATAAGAAACAAAATGGAAGGGAAGCTGAGGCAGTAACAGAATTTGTATATACTAAAAATGTTTTAAAAATTGTACTAGCAGGAGATCAAGCTTGGGTCCCTCGGGTGGTTAACCTGGCAATTAGCCACCGGTACCACAGACTCTCTTTGTTCTCTGGGTGGCACAAGTAATACTTATAATATTTCTTATACATATATAGATATGTATACAGAGTTTCCATCGAGGAGTGCTGGTGGCGTGGCACTCCCACGGTCCTACATAGATCCGCCCCCGGTCTAAGGGTAGAAATTCATGCTATCTGGCTTCCTCTCCAACCTTGCACTATCAACTCCTCGACAGTGAACATCCTGGACTATTTGCTTCACAATGCCATCAACAGTTCTTTTCTTCTTCTAAATACCCTGGCGTATCTTTCTTGCCAGATAGAGTAAGTTGTTCCTGCCAAACACATCCTATATACTTCCGTTGTTGCACTGTTTCCTTTGTATGATTGCAGGGCCCATGCCAGCTCTTGACACCAACTTCCAGTAGTTCTTTTAATACCTTGCCATGCCAAAATCCTGCTCCAAATGTTAGCTGATATCACACAACTGAAGAATAGATGTTCCGCACTCTCCACTCCTGTACTACACAATGGGCAGCTCGTATCTTTTGTGATGCCCCATTTCACCAGCCTATCCCTTGTCAAAATTCTGCCACAAATGATCAATCTAAGTATAAATATCCATTTAGCAGATCCATAGTTGTTGCCAACCACTTTCCTCCACGGGACCTTTGGAAAGGATCCTCTTAGCTACATATAAATCTTCTTGATTGAGAAAGTGTCCATCTGCATAAGGTCTTGTTCCTGAAATCCAGCAGCTTGGAGATATTTTTTTGCCTTCAAAATCTTCCTCACAATCCATGAAGCATTGCTAACCTCAGCTTCCCACATTGAGCTCCCTTTCCCATAGTAAATGTGCATCCACTTGACCCGCAACTTGTCCTTCTTTTTGCTCAAATTCCTTAACATCTTGCATATTGCAGCTTTGTTCCAGTGTAGGATATCCAAAATATTCAATCCACCAGCTGACAGAGGGTAACATAGTTTGTCCCAAGTTAGCAGGGCCTTCTTTGACATATCAACCCCTCCTGTCCAAAGGAATTTCGTACATACACCTTCAATGAGTTGTATAATCTTCTTGAGAAGAAGAAAAATTTGAGCCCAAAAGGTTTGGATGGAAAACAAAACACTCATGATAAGTTGGACTCTTCCAGCATAACAAAGAAATTTGTTGGTCCAAGCCTAGATCCTTCCAAGCATTTTGTCAATTAGTGGCTTGCATTGATTGATTGCTAACTTCTTGGTGCATAAAGGAACACCCAGGTACCTGATAGGAAGCTCCCCCTTTGTAAAACTAGTCAGTTGCAATATACTTTCTTGATCAGCCAATGGAACACCTCCAAAATAAATGGAACTCTTATCTAAATTGGCTTTTAGCCCAGAGGCTAAAGAGAATTCTTTAAACAGTCAAATAACATCTGAACGGACCAAACACCTCCTCTACAGAACAACAGTAAGTCATTAGCAAAATGAAGTTGAGTAAGCTGAAGCCTTTCACAATTTGGATGATAATTGAAATTTAACAATCACATAAGTTGTTAAAGCAGTAAAAGGATCTCATCTTTCAAAGACTAAGGTCTCTTGCTCTGGTTTAAAAAAGAGGTATAAATAAAATAGTACTCCTCTGTTTTAGTTTATGTGATGTAATTTAACTCGATACGAAGTTTAAAAAGATATGAAGAGTTTAAAGCTTGTGATCATAAATATGTCATAATGTTTACTCTTTTATCCTAATTTATGTGAAAAGGTTCCGAGTACGAAAGTCAAAATACTTAATTTTGACTACAATTTAGGGTATAGATTCTTCAATATTCTAAAATAAAGTTTACATGTTTAAAACCGACACGAAAAATTCTACATGTCAACATGACTGATAATTTGAAATATGCTTAAAAAACGAGAAAATCTATATATATATATATATATATATATATATATATATATATATATATATATATATATATATATAATAGGAGAGGTACAAGCAATGTGGTTAAGCCAAGTGACAAGCTAATAACAAGCCACTTGACAATTTTAAAACCAAGTTAATAAACATTATAATAATAATATTTTAATTGAGATTAAAAAAAAAAGTTTTGAATTTGAAATGAAAGATAAAGATCATTTTGAATTTAAACATAAAATATAGATATTTGAGTTTAAATTGAGTTTGAGATTATCTGGTGATGTATGTATGATACATTCCGAATTTGTTACCGATTATGTGTATTTTTGAGTTTATCTTCTTTTTGGAGATAAAACAAATCAAATTTTAAAAAGAAAAGAAATATTTCAACATTTTAGCTTGACTTAGGTATAAGTCTAGAATTTGATTTTAAACCAAATTCAATGTTTAGCCTTTTTTCTTTCTTCAACTGTCTTTTGTTTCAAATCATCTTTTAATAATAATAAAAAAAAAAAAAATGACAATCATAATACACAAACACACACATTAGATATGAACATGGTATTTTTAGGTGTAGTAGTTATCCATCATAGCTTCATTAATATATACATATATATATTTTTCCAGAAAAATAAGCTTATAACGGAAAGATAAACTTTTTGAATTTGTATGAAAGATATCATTTTAAAAGATTTTAAACTTGAATTTGATGATAAACCTTTTAAAATTTAAATTAAAGGATAAAGAAGAATCCATATATACATTAGATATGAACATGGTATTTTTAGGTGTAGTAGTTATCCATCATAGCTTCATTAATATATATTTTTTTCAGAAAAATTAAGCTTATAACGGAAAGATAAACTTTTTGAATTTGTATCGAAAGATATCATTTTAAAATTGAAAGATAACACACACTCAGTTCAAATTTAAAATTATTAAATAAATATTAGAGAACTGATTTTACTACGGAAATTGCTAATAAGGTATTGGAATTGCAAAGTAGTTAAATTTTACTTTGCATTACTTGAAATCCCATACAAAAATTAGTCACTCCATTCTTTTGAATTAGTACATATAAAAATAAATAATAGTACTAAAAAACTAGCTAATTGATAACTTGATGCAATGAAAACATTTTCACGAGCACATATAAGTTTAAAAAAAGGAAAATTTATTTATGAAGTAAGAAATATATTATTTAATAATATAGTATATTGAATAATGATAAACTTCGGAGCAATAGACTAAAATTTAAATCAAAATAAATTTTCATTTAAGTAATATTAGTAATATAGCAATTAAATCATAAAAATGTCCTTAGTGCATTATATTTTATTGTAGTCATATTTATATTATAAGATAAGGATTAAGAAGGATCTATCTTTTGGATATACACTACGTTGTTTTTGTTTTAAAAAAAATAACATATGTTATACTTAATAGCTTATTATTTGGTATGGTTTTTGAATTTGAGTTGTAGTGAAATCCCAACTTTTAACCGCTTATGTATAGTTCCTCAGCCACACACTTTTTTCAGGGTTATTTCTTTTCTGTCTTTTTGTTGTTGATTATTAGTTTTAGTTATGCTTATCAAGTTTTAGCTGGAAGAGTTATTATTATCAGTGGTGAAAGAGGATTTTTTTTATATGGCTCTATTCACTATCTTAAGAGCACTTATCAAATGAAACCTTATTTCTTTTTATGTCTAACTCCGTTTGTTCTTATCTTCTCCGTGATGCTAACTTATATATCTACTATTGTTGAAATGCAGGTCATCAATTGGTTCATAAATGCTCAAGTTCAACTATATACATGGAAGCCAATGGCAGAGGAAATGTACATGGAAGAGGTGATGAATCAACAAACTTCAAGCTGAAAACGTCTCTCTTCTATTCCTTTTTATTTGAAATGGCTTTGGAATATCATGGAAATGCCAAAATATTTTCCCCCTCATGTATTGTTTGTGTCCTAATACTTACAAGGTGTAGAAAGTGTCTTTTTTATTTTTTTTTTATTTTTATTTTTATTTTTATTTTTTTTACTAACCCTGATAATTTCCTAAGCTTATACATTCTTCAATGTTAAAGGTAAGTTGAATGGTTACTTTTCTTTTCTGATAGCTTGAAAATTTGTACTAAACTATGATCAAGTGTGCAAAAAAAAAAAAAAAAAAAAAAAAAATGAAAGTAGATAAATGAAGTAATTTTTTTGTAGTCATAAGAGGTGCGTGTTTCAAACCTACTCGAAAATACCGTAGCTATATAATGAATAAAAGTGCATTGCTTCTTATAATGCATTAAGAAGACATTTTAGCAATACAAAATTCCGTTGTTGGTAATTGTTTTTGACCTAATAGAAAATTATGTGACATGATTACTCAATTCAATTCGGAATTCTTCATTCACATTTTTTTTAATTACCAAGGAGCCTACAAGGTGAGGTGTTCTTTTTTTTTTTTTATTATATTTTTCTTAATTTATTATTAATTTTTAAAGTTTGCTTTATACTAATGTAGCTACTGGATATCCTTTTTATTTTTAACCAAACTTTTTTATTATTTAGCTCCTGTTTTTTTTTTTCTACTTTTTAGATTTTCAAGAATCTGTTGGATAAAAATAGTTCAGAAAATATTCTCGGTATCTAATTACTTGAGGTCAATCCTTAGAATTTAAGCATTGATCTTTTATCATTTTATCGCTCTTCCCAAGTTTAGCACTAAAGTCACCTTCTTAAGAAGAAAAGAAGAAGACAATAAAGAAGAGTTTGAAGAATAAGTAAATTCTAGGTTTTATCAAGGCCAAATGCATAAGTAGCCCCTTAAAATTGTCACAAAATTTCATTTTTGCACCTCAACTAAGGCTTATTACTATTAGACACTTCGATTTTATTAAAAGAGTACCAATTATATTGAAGGGAATGGCTTCTGTTTGGGGAAGAAGACCATAAGGATTTTTTTTTTTTTTTCCTTTCTAAAAGCTATAACACCCCATACCTTTAACCTAAGCTTTGATCATTATTCTAGACTTAGAAAACCAGATAAAGAATGTGAGAATTGGAATTTTTTCTTCAGTTGTCAAATGGGGGTTTACGCCCCAGAACACGGACTGTATTTTAGTATACAACCCGTATTTCAAATCGTAAGTTGGCATCAAGATCACTGAGCATTCTGGAATTTGGCTTGAGGGATATACATTGTTAAATACGGACCGTATTTTGAAATATGGCCCGTATTTAACAATGTGATTGGAATTTGGGAAAACTTCCTTGATGAAAGTTGTAGATCTTTGAAATACCTTTCCAACGCTATATTATGGGGGTCAAACGGACATCTGTACAGAGTGTTATGACCATTTTACTAAAGAGTCGCAGACCAGTCCAAACAAAATACGGACTGAAATATGGCCTGTCTTTCAAAATACGGCCAGTATTTTGTAGGGCGTAAAATTTAATGTTTCAGAACGGTATATATTCGTCCATATCAGTCCAAATCATTATTTTTCATTCCTTCAAGCCCTAGAACGACCTCCTACCCTCTCCCATCATTAAGAACACGAAGGTAAGCCTATTCTAATCATTCCAAGTCAATTCTAACATATATCCCTGTAATTTAAACAAGAAATCATCATTCCTAAACTAGGTTTTTCAAGGAAACCCAACTCAAGGTTCAAGATTCAAGATCTCAAGGTTCAAGATTCAAGATTTAAGATTTTTGAAATCTTCTTCAAAGTTCAAGTCTTTAATTTAAGTTTTGGAGCGATTAAGGTATGTAGGGTTGCTATCTATGTGTGGGAACATCATTGTTCTTCCTCACGCTTCTTCTTTCATAAAGTATGAAGCTTCACGAAAACTAGGGCTTTTAACTATATTCATGATAACTCTAGGTCTATTCCCCATGTTATATTATGTATTAAGTTGTTATAAATTCTTCATTATGTTCTTGATACATCATTATGATTTTTGAGAATCTGTCCGTAATTCATAAAAACCCATACATTGCATTCCATGGATTCTTACATGCAAGTTTATGAACTATTACGATATTTTCAAGAAAAGTTATATATATGTTTTATAAGTTCATACAAAAATAATACGAATGATTTCCATGTACATGCAAGTTATGATTCATGAAAAGCCATAGGCAGCAAGTGCCACGAGGTATTTCCTGTAGAGTCTCCATGATGTGGCGCGTTATGACCCGAGAGCCAATCCCCGAATGAACAATCGAGGTTCCTGTAGCAACCCGACGACTCGGTGTCCTCACTGACGTTGATGTCTTTCTTCCTCGAACGGCATCTTCGGCGCCCTCTTTGACAATGTTTTTCCCTTTCAAAGATCTCCTCGTCGGAAGTCCTGAAAGTCAAAGAATCAGGATTAAAATACGATACAGAGAAACTAAAATCCCACGGGCGGATTGAGAATTACCATGGCTTGCGCCTTTCCACCCTTCGGGTGCCATTCTCCTTCAAGAATGGCCTGGGTTGCGAGAAGCTCCTAAAAGTGCGACTATCCATTCAAAGATAGTGACGATGAGCTCAGGTTCGATCGGGCTCGGAGTAAAGTTCCATATTTCCGGGAAATCGACAGATAAAGGGCGGTGAAGTTGGGTTGTACATATCATCACAAACCGGTAAAGCCATCCTCGGTCATAATCATCCTCAGAGTCTATAAGGCCACGAGTTCCCCTAGGGAGCAAGTGAACTATTCCGCCTCGGATTACCCGAGGTACATATATATGTAGCAGGTGATCGAGGGTGAAGGAAATCCCGGCTATGTTAGCCAACGATGCAATATATGAGCCTCCAAACCTGAGGAGCAATCTGGCCGATACACACACTATATCGGCGGCAGAAGTCTCACTCGAGGTATGGGGAGAGAAAACCCGTTGGTAAAAGGATAGGTGTAGATCATCGAGTAACCAGCAACATGATGATTCATCTTCATCCCGCTTTCAACAGGGCGAACATCAACATCCACACCAAAGTTACAATCCTTCCTGACTATGGGAATGGTGGCATCATCGATACAGGACCCGAACTTCTCCACAGAATCGAGGTGATAGGATATCTTGCAGTCATTCGCATATTTGAAACCCGGCGGAAGAATATCCGCAGCCAGAAGTCTTAACTCCTCATTAGGATCGGAGGCCTAGATCGGCAACAGAGGCGGCGAACGAGAAGGGGATGCAGAATGGTCCTCGCCTTGGGTTAGTAATGGAAGAGAAGCCATTGACATACAAAGCCAAGCAAAGGAAGATCACGTCCAAAAGGAAGGGAATTCGCGACTCAAGAAAGGGAATAAGATTTGGTATAAGCACGCAGTGAGTTCTTGAAAAAGAAAGGTTTAGGGTAAAAGATCAATGATGCATGGCAAAAGGAAAACATATGGGTTTTATAAATAAGAGGCTCCAAAAGGCTTTTTAGGGGTTGAAGAATTCTAACAAGGGGCGGATTCCCAAGATTGATTTAGCGGCTGAAGTAATAATGAGTTGATATCGGGCAGGGTGCAAAAGGTTGACAAGAACGTCTTGTCCTAGACAGATAGGAACGGCCCACTCAGCTTTATCTGGGTCCATTTCCCGCAGTCAATATCACCCCTTGGGAAATGGGGGGACTATCTGTATACGGGTAAAATCGAGAGCACTGATATCCTCTGTCTCCCGATGTAGAAGTTAGGTTCGGTTGGAGTGAGAACCTTCACGCCAGGCCCCGAGTTCTCGAGCTCGGGTTGGAACGAGATGTTGTAACACGATAAGAAGACAGTTAATCACCGTAAGGGGAAGATCGAAATATCCGCCACCAGCCGGATATTTCGGCACCGATCTTGCCATCAGTTATTGAGAGATTTTGTGCCTTATTTAAATCTGTACTAGGGTTAGGACTCCTCTACTATATAAAGAGGAGGCCCCTTTTATTTTTTGGCCAGTTTTCTCTCATATACACTCACACTTATGTATTGAGCAGGCAACACAATTATCAACATTCATCTTTCTAACTCTTTCACAATTGTTCACTGTTCAATATCCGACCACGGCGGATTGATCTCGGTTCTTAATACCCGAGGCCGACATACGCTCGTCGCGGTTAGATCTAAATATTTCATTTCACTTTATCGTTTATCATATAATCCAATGTCGTGTTAAATCAAACCACATATCTTTAGCACCGCGTACAAATTTAATTGTTATCCATTTTAAGGGTAAACAATAATGTCAGTGTAATATATATACAAATAAATAGTTAGTAACATGTGTGCCACACTACTTTAGTATTTCTATATATGGGAAATTCAACAATTAAAATAGTCCTCGGATATTGTGGGGGCATTGAAAATGAAAAAGGACGAAAAAAGCATTACGTCTTTTTATTAAACCATACTAGATGGACGATGGTGCAAAAAGTCTTGAGTCGAGAATTAATTTTTAATCCTTTTATTATGCATGCTAGATGTAATGAGCCACAGGGTCATTAACCAATAGTTTTAACTTAGGGTGTGTTCCGCAAATTATTTTATCCAAATTTTAAAAAAATATTTTTCTAGGAAACACAAGTTCTTTAAAAATGAGGAAAATGACTTTTCGAATAGAGGTGTAGATCATAGAACTACAATGGGAAAATTTATATTAGGGGGTGGACTAATTCGAATTCGCACCGAAATTTTTTACTTTTAGAGGCACAATTACTTTTTTGCTAAGACAATCATTTTTAAAATTCGAACACGAAACATTTAATTACGAATAGAATGATATTTGCCGCTCAATCAAAACATCGAGTGATCCCAAGACAGTGCAAGTAAATGGATCTTTTTTCCATTTAAGTAAAGGGTCTTCATCAAAAGTGTTACATCCGGCATTTTTGCGTATTTGAAAATTTGGAAATAACCTTGACTTATGAGGAATAGGGCCACAATTGGACCTTACTAGTACGAATACGTCGGCTATGGAGACATTGGCGCGGAATTATCGAGGAAGGTTAAGGGCAAAGTCGGAATTTTGGAAGATGGTTTCATGAATTACAAAGTGTTAGCCAACAATTGGGCTCAAAAAAAAAATAATAAAATGAGGCCCAAAAGTGGGGAGCTTGGCCGGCCATAGGCTAGCCCAAGCCCATGGATTTAATTAATTATCCATGGGATAATTATATAAGGGACCATTATGCATGGAAGTTTCAAGAAATTAAAAGAAAAGAGGAGAAGAAAAAAAAGAAGAGCCTTCGGCTCTAAGAGAAAAAAAGAAGAAGAAAGAAAGAAATTTTTCTTAGCCTCCAATTTCAATCCAAAAATCTTGTCCCTCTTGAATTCTTAACAAGTTCAAGGCGCTCTTCGACGCAAAGATAAATGGGTTTGGAGAAAGAACTCCGTTTGCGGAAAGTTGAAATTTCAAGAAAAGGTAAGAATTCTATGTTTTTAAGTTATGGAATAAATTTATATGTTATGATGATAGGAATTGGATGAGAATTATGGAATAGTGGTGAGTGTGTGTGCATGGCGTGTGTGTGTGTAGAGGGGTGTTTGGCCGTGTGCCATGAAGTGTGAAGGGAAGTGAATTAAATTTCATTTAGTATGTTAATTGTGTTGTTATGGCTTTGTGAAGTGAATGGAAGGTTAATGGTTCTTGTTGTTATGAAAAATATGACGTAAGGTTGTTGTAGGAAAATATGCAACGTTGTAGTAACTTATGTAAATATAAGAATGAAGTCATTGAGATGCAAATCATGATTGTTGTTAATGAAGTTGGAAGCCAAAAATGTGCTATGGAAACTTATGTTGAAAGTTGGAAGTTTCGGATGAATTATGGTTTGATGGAAATTTTGTATATTTTGTAGAATAATGTGAAATGTCCTTGAGTCGTATTTGAATGGCTTCGAATTAGAGAATGAATATGAAAACGTTGTCATTGGATGAAAAGTGTGAAGTTAGAACGGAAGTTGATGTATTATGTTGAAAGAAAGACCATTTATGTTAATATGTGTTTTGTAGCGCTTATTGATGTTGTTGATGTTGTTCTTGGGTTGTGGTTGGTTGTTTTGAGCCGAGTTGAATCTCTGGGGATGCTATATTTATAGGGGAAATGCCGAAATTTCGGTAGTTAAGTATGAACTCATTATTGAAATGCTAACTCTCATGAATAGTAACTGGTAAAGGTGACCATTTGCAGATTCTGGACGAAACGGGAATTGAGCTCAAGCGAGCATAAGACACCCGTAAGGTATGTGAAGCTATCCCTCTCCTTCTTTTGGCATGTCCTAGGTATACTAGGCTTGAATTTGAGCCTCGGGGGTTATTCTGTTCATCGAAATCCAATTCTGAAATGGAGCACTATTCATTCAGTGCAATTGAACTAGTATCCTCCTATCTTGTTGGAAAAATGCTCAAACGTCCGTAACTTGCCGAAATGTAATCGAATTGCCTTGAAACTTCCATAAATGACTCTATTAAGTGATATTTTATAAAACTTTTCAAAACCACTCCGAAGGGAGCGTGATATTTTATAAAACTTTTCAAAACCACTCCGGAAGGAGTGTGATATTTTATAAAACTTTTCAAAACCACTCCGAAGGAGTGTGATATTTTATAAAACTTTTCAAAACCATTCCGAAGGAGTGTGATATTTTATAAAACTTTTCCAAAACCACTCCGAAGGGGGGTGAGACTTTATTATTATTACTACTATTATTATTATGCCCGGGCGGGCTAGGATTAGTATTATGTCGCGAGTGGCATGCCCGATGGGCCAGGGTAGCCGTATGCCGCGAGTGACATGCCCCGAAGGGGCTAGGATTATGTCGGGGCGCATGTCCGATGGGGCCAGGATAGACGTATGTTGGACCGACATGCCCGAAGGGGCCATTATTTTATTCCGGACCGATGTCCGAAGGGGCTGGATGACGTATGTCGGAACCGACACCCGAAGGGGATTACTAGTACTACTATTATTGATATTGCTATTGTTATTACTATTATCGTTATTATTATTAGGTCGGAAGCGGCCGTCCGAAGGGACTATTTTATCTAAACATTTAGTTCATGTCGGTAATCTAAACTTGCTTTATTGTACCTTTTCGATGTAATCTACACTTGTTCTTTCGTTGAACTCTCCTATTTCTTGCTTCAAAGTTGATGCTTTACATATTCGCACATATTCGCATCGACCCCTTTCTTCGGGGTCGCGTTTCATGCCCGCGTGTTCAGCCGACGCAACTGGGGATCCACTTTCTTGAGGAGATAGCACCTGGAGTCGACAAACCTCCATTTTGCTCCGGAGATCGTTCGTTTTAGTATAATTTGTATATATTGGCCGGTCATACTCTTAGAAGTCTCGCGAACGCGTGGGAGTTGTGGTTACCGTTTGGCCTTGTCGGCCACTATTCATTGTACGAAAAGGGGGAGGCCTTCTGGCTCGCCTTGTTTTATGTCGTATGTATATATATATCATGTTTTGAGATGCCTCGAGCCACGTGTCGATTTTGGTATTTCATTTACAATTTTCAATTCTTGTTTTAAAAAAAAAAAATTTGAGTTGACGTTTAAGGGTTCGCTTGACTCTGATGAGAGTCGGGTGCCCGTCACACCCTGACGAAGGTTGGGGTGTGACAAAAAGTGTACTTAACTAATAGTTGCAATAGGAGTATTGATGTTCAGCCTAAAATACATATATTTATCTATTATTGTCTCACATTCTTATACTTTTAATTATCTTGAGTATTATTATATTGATTTGTGCTTAATATTATAATTTTACTTTGTAGGAATAAAGCATTGGGAGAATTGAAGAGATTGGAGCAAATTGGATAAAAAGTCGGAAAAGAGAAATTAAAAAGACAATAAAAGAAAGAAAGTAATAAAAAAAGAAGATATAGGGGGACAACAAGGCATGGGCTAATGATTGGAATCATAATTGGGTAATGATTGGACAAAACAAATACTCCCTCCGTCCCATAATAAGTGTCACCTTAATCAAAAACACGCATATTAAAAAATTAATAATGCAATGTGAAGTTTACTAAATTACCCCTATATAATAAAAAAAATAACTTTTACCTTTTGATTAGAGCATGCACAAGAAGTAAACATTTTGACATTGGGAATCCAACAATACCAAGTTACTATGTGACTTTTCCAATCATCATTTAGATGTTACTTTATTGTCTAAGGGTAGAATTGGAAAAAACTAGTTAATTTATGTCTTGATTTTCTAAGGTGACACTTATTATGGAATAAATTTTTTTGGCTAAGGTGACACTTACTATGGGACGGAGGGAGTATGAAAGAATGAAGGAAGGAATTGCACTAAGGAGCAAAGAACATACCTGGCAGATTCATGGACGTGCGCTGGAGTTGCGACGCAGTGAAATCGCGTGGAAAATCGGCTGCAGAATCTTAAGACTGCAGTCCGCTATTTTTTACAGGTTCGAATTGGATTTGGTTTTTAAAAGCTCATGTCTTTTGGTACCCTATCAATACATATTTTACACAGTTTTTACATAACTTTGAACCTAAAGAGAGCTTGGAGCCGCCGTGGAAGCTAGACTTATCGGGTTTTATCTTCTCTTCTCTGTAGTACTCATTTTTTACGTTTTTATTCGGATGATTTGTTGTTTTTCCTCCATGTCTATGGGGAGCTAAACTTCTTAATTCTAGGATTGTGGCGAAAGATATGAAAGTTGGCGTTTGATTATTGTTTGTATCGATTAAATTTTCATATTTTGGGTTGCTTATTTATTCTTGTGCTTAATTGTTTGATTATTTGGCCAATAGTTAGACACTATCTGTGGTGCGTGAATTGGACTTGATTTGAGAGAGGGAATTCACGTACGTAATAAGAATAAATAGAGTTTGTTCGATATTATCGTTTTGCTACTGAGGATAGAGATGTACCATTTAGCCCAACTTAGTTGAATACGGAAAAACAAATGCATTCTTGTTACCTCTGACGACCATAGAGATATAGGCGTTATAGTAGCATATGCAGGCTTGTGCATGGTTCGAGAGAATATCATAAAGTTACAATTAACCCGTCAACTAGTAACCCAGGAAATAAGATAGGTAGAATTGTCAAAAGATCAACTGGATTGTCGAAAGCCATGACTCTGGAACTTTCTCTTATCTGATAAATCTTACAGTCTTCGCTACAAGCTTCTCAATCACAAAAACACTCATACTCAATTGTTTACTTTCAGTTTTAGTTTAGTCACAACAAACACTTTGATTGTCACTTTCAGGAATAGTTATAACAGAGTTTGAATTGGTTAAGCAATATAAAATTTAAGTCTCTGTGGGTACGATATCTGGACTTAAACATCCTATATTACTTGTATGACCGCGTATACTTGCGTGTGCGTTTGGGACCAAGTACCCTTTCAAAAATGAATCTCGGAAAATAGAGGCTTCTTCAACTCCAAATTCATCCTCTTAACAACTTTATGTCAGTGAAAAAAAAATCCAAATTTGAGTAGGAAGTGATGATAAGTAAGATGCAAAATGCAAGGCTAACGTCTATGGAACTAAAAACTAATTTTAAACTCCATTGAATTCCATGTCGACATTCCGAATCTTAATATGTACTTACGAGTAGTAGTTATTCTTCTCCCCTTAAATTCTTTACTATGCACATTCCAATTCAAATTTGTATCCTTTCACGATTATACTGAAATAGAAATGTGGTTACGATTTTATTCAACATGGAATGTACTTAGGAAGGGTGGGAAAGAACAGAGAAAATTATATCACTATGTTTTTTATTCTACTTTCTAACATTTTTTTTCCTCTAAATTTATTATATAGACCACATGTATATATATCTTGTCCTTAACCCAATAGATAAAATTGCTTAATGAAATTTTGTACGACTAATAATTGTCAATATTGATCGATGCAAAACAATCAGCATTTCACTTTAAAACTCATGCATTTATCATAATAAGTATAGACCTCAATTTTGTAAAAGGTAGAGGTCAAAAGGTGAACTCTTGACCTCTTTCTGTGACCATAAAACAAAACCATTAGGCCTAAATCTTCGTCATGCTTTATTCCAACAAAGAATTTATTTATCATAAATTCAATGAGTTTTTATGCAAACATCTAAAAAAAATGAGGATTTGTTTAAATGATTTATAGTAATATATTTGCATTATGCTTAATTAAGATGATTTGAATTGTGTTTTTAAAAATAAAAAAAATACGACGTAGTTTTAATGATTTGTTCATCTCTTTTTCCTTCTTTAAAATGCACAGAAAGATTCATGATTTAAATTTAATGAGTTCAATCTTTAAAGAAATCAAAAAATGGGGAGGTGCTAACCTGCTACACGAATTATATTGTTGCTATTTTAGAAGATTTTTATATATAAATTTATGCTCCACGTTCAAATGAATCGGTGTGACAACGTTGTTTCTCCTTGTAAAAAACTGGAAAGGATCCAGTTCAGTACAAGGAAATGAAATCTCTTGCCCTCTTACAATTTTAATAGAAGAAAATGACTTTTTCAAATCTCTTATGTGTTTTTTTCAGATCGCTTATGTGTAAAAAATGAAGATCTCTCGTAAAATGGTCATAAAACTAAAAAAAGTTTGTAAAGGCCTAAAAATCATTTCTCCCGTCCAGTACTTACTGGTCCAGTAAATCTCAATGGTATCATGGATAAAAGCCACTTGGCTGCTTAGAGTATTAATGGTTTGGATACATTTAAATTTTTCACAAAGTTTTTTAGAAAAATAAACTATCAGATTTATACACTAACGCTATTTCAAAAAGAAAATCCGTGCATTAATTTTTAGCGAACCAAAAATGTTAATATAGAAATTCTAATTTTTGAGTTCAAATGTTAGAAAGGCAAAAGAAGTAAAAAATTCGGTAACATAACTATTAGAAGAAAAAAATAAATACTCCACTTTTCTGATTTTCAAAATTGTTCCAACCATATGTTATGTATTTGTTTATCTTTTGTAATTGAAATAAATGACTACTTTGCGTTTTCTGTGCTAATTCCCTTTCACACCAAGAAATGTTCATCTCGGAAAGGACCTGAGAGAGAGCCCGAAAAATTACACAGTGCATGTAAAAAATGCGGTATGCAAGTGAAGAATAGCGCATATAGTTACTGTGTTATTGGAATTTGGACACAATTTCTTTTCCCTTTTTGACCACTATTTAGGTCCATTTGGACTTTTTTTGCCTTATGGTTCCGGTCTTACGAAATCCCTTTTTTGACCTCTCCAAGTTGCATGGTAACAAATGGCTAAAATTATCCCAAGAAGGAATATATATAATAATTAATTAAGACCTGGTATGTCAACCGGAAAATTCAACACATATAATAATATACAGTAGTAAGAAAAGTTATGAGAGGGCAGTAGGGAAGGAGAAGGCAATTTTCCCTTTAACAATGGCGTTTACCCTAAGCACAGCTCAAGAAAGTAGTTTGGTTCCGGCACGGGATGCAGGAGGTGGCTCCCAACCCACCGTGTCCAGTAACACCGATCCATACGTTGATTCAGTTCAAAACCGGTTAACGAATGTTATTAGCGATGATCCTAATTATGAAGAATTTGTTCCCAACGAAATGGACGATTTTTTCCCAGATAATCAAATACTACTTAGTATTGGTATTGGCCCTTTCCCTTCATCTGATCACTTGCAAGAGATTGAATCACTGGGAAATGAAAGGGATAACCTTGAACACAATAATCTTCATTCAGAAAGCAGAAAAGAAGGAACTTCGTCGCTCCTATATTTAGTAGAGGAAGATGATGCACTAGTGGAAAGTTACTTCATTGATTTCAATAGTGTGGATATGAATATTAATCCTCATTCAGAAATTGAACCGATGGAAGATGGATGGCTCGCCGATCAATTGAATACTCCTCATGTAGAGGAGAGCAGAAGAGAAAATGATGAAAGAGTGGGAGAATACGCAGGAGTAATTGATTTGAATACTTTGGTTTTATCCAACAATTCAGAAGAAATTGAACACATGGATCATGGCAATCTTCGTGCAGATGAAGAAAGAGTGAATATTGAAGTAATTGATTTGAACAAACAAATGCATGTCAAGGAAACTACGACAGTAGATCACAGCTGTTCACGGGTAGCCAAGACCAAGAGGACAGAAAGAAAAGCCGGAATTACTCTTACGGATTTACAACAACAATCTGGAAAGAAGGTTGAGGATGCTGCACAAAGTTTAGGGGTAAGCATATGATCACTTTAATTAATATTCACCTCAGTTATTTTAGTTATCAAATTTAAAATTGAACTTTAGACGTCATTGTTTAGAATGAAAAATTTAGCAACAAATTAACCTACTCATTTTGTTCTTGAGTAAATTTCTCAAATGGTACGCTCAACTTAATGAAATCGTGTCGTGAAATCACTTTGTATCAATAAAGTCACTCAATTTATATCTTGTTTTTTACAAAGTAGCTCTAACCAGAAAAGGCACTCGAAAGTTTACTTGGATGGCCCCCATGAAGTTAAAAATTTCTACTCAAATAGACCTTTCTTTATTTTAAAGATACAAATTCTTCTCTATGTTGCTGAAGAACTTGTGTTACTGGCTTGGAGTGTCTCCATTCACATTGGTATTTCTGTTGCCAAGCCAAATTGCCAAAACGCCTATCATGTAGACAAATTAGAGGCATCATATTTTCGTACAGTGTCAACATACTATAGTTAAAAATGTCTCTTTACATTGTAGGTATCAATCTTTTTTTCTCTATTTTGCCAGTAATGAATTCACTGGTCAAATTAGTTAAAGCTTTTGTATTCTTTCGGGTTACCATATAACATCTGCAATGAGCAGTTACAAAGGGTTGTACACGTACTGTAAGAATGCCTATCTTGTAGACAAGTTAAAGGCATCATAATTTCGTACAATGTCAATATATTGTAGTTAAAAATGTCTCTTTACTTTGTAGGTAAAATCTTTTTCTCTCTATTTTGCCAGTAATGAATACATTGGTCAAATTAGTTAAAGCTTTGGTATTCTTTAAAGTTAACCATATAACATTCGGGATGAGCAGTTATAAAGTGTGGTACACGTAGTGTAAGAAATGTGGAAGAACTGATTAATGCATCTTTACAATATTAGCATTGCCACCTATGTTCTATTTTATTATATTTGTGACAAGTTTATTGAAGAATCTGTATTTTAAAATAAGTTTTTTTTTTCCTGGTTGTACTTGACCTATTTTATTTGGTATAGGAACGGATGGGTCTAGATTTGGATCACAATTTTTTTTTTATTTTTTTTTTTTTTTTTTTTTTTTAACTCTTTGAAATCAATCCAAGTCAAGTTTCTGTTGAGTGACCATTTGAGAAATTTACTCATTTTGTTGTTTGCAGTGAGTCGAAGTACATTTAAGCGAATCTGTAGAGCCAATGGCATAGGCAGGTGGTCACATAAACGACAAGTGCAGCAACCTGCAAGCGTAAGTCAACGTATGAGCATAAAAGCATCTTACAATGGTGAGAATGTTAAATTCCCGCTCAGTCTTTCGTCGGGGAAAAGTGATTTGGAATTCGAAGTTGAGAAGAGATTTGGGATACAAACTGGAAGTTTTCGGATCACCTATGAAGATGAAGAAAAAGAATTGATTCTAATAACTTGTGATGAGGATTTACATCATGGAATGCGCACTTGTATGGAAAGGGGCATAACTACCATGAAGATGCCGGTTAATTGTCACCTTGGCTGATTATGCACCTTCTGTTTCACCCAGTAGATGTTTTTCCAAGGCTTTTGTAATTTGTCAATTTTGTTTTAGGTACTAATTCCCGTGGTTCATTCATGTACAAGTGTAGTATAGTATGGTGTTGTATTGTATTGTATTGTATTGTACTGTATTAATGAACATAATATTTGGATAGACTGTATCGTTTGTTGTGGTTTAATAACATTTGTATTGTTTGGTTTGACTGTATGGTACTGTATAATAACTTGTAAGTTTACTAAAATACCCTTAACTCTTAATTAGAAATTAATTTATATATATTAATAAAACTCAGGTAAAGAATAAAATAAGAACTTTAACAACTAAGTAGGCAGTGGGTGGGGTTGGTGGAGGGGTGGGTGGTGTGAGGTGGGTGGTTGTGGGATGAGGGTGGGGTGAATTGTTGTGGGGTGGGGTTGGGCGGTGGTGAGGGATAGTGGGTGGTGGTTTGGGGTGGTGGGGATGGGTGGCAGAGGAGTGGGGTAGTTGGGGGTGGGGGTGAGTGATGGGGGTGGGGTGGGGCGAGTGGTCGGGTGGGGCGGGGGTGAGTGGTAGGGTGGGGTGGATGGTGGAGGGTGGGGTATAATGGAGAAATGAAATACGTAACCACGTAAAAATCACCAAATCCGTGGTTACAAAAATTGGGACTTTTCATGGTTATATAACCATGAAATGAACCACGAGTTTACAATATCATACCACATAATTTTAAAAACAATGGAAACAAACATGGTTTCATAGAAAACCATACATTAATGAACCACGGGAAACCACCATCCAAACAGGGGGTAAGGGCTGATTATTGTTCCAATTAAACTTCTCTTTTTTTTTTTTTTTTTTTTTTTTTTTTTGGTTGAAATTAAAGTTCTGTCTTTATTTTGAGATACCTAAAACAAAAAAAAAAAAAAAAAAAAAAAAAAATTACATATAATGATCAATCTATTTTTGCATATTACATATATAGTCCTTCCATTGTACCATGGAATGTAACCTTGGTGGGCTTTTGATTCAGCAGAATAGAAGTCTCTTGCGTAATCGACTGACAGACCGCTGTATGTTTATATTCTCGTCGAGTATTGGATTTGGGAAATAACATCATCCATCGGACAAATTCAATTCCTTCGGAACTAGAAATAGTTGAACTACTATTAGGAGGTGGATGCAATATGGGTTTCAACCACTTCTGCGCCGTCCAGGCTTACTGACTAAGGCCAAAAGAATGAAGAAAAATCAGACAGACGATATGCTTTATAATACTGAGGATGAATTTACCTTCTTTTATAGGGGCACGCTGAAGGAATAATCTTGAAAGGTTCAAGAAAGGTTCAAGAAATGCATAACTATGGAATTGGTGCGATCTAAACTTTAGTGCCACAAAAGTATGGTTACTTTCGAATATTATACTTATTCTAAGCCCCGTTTGGCCATAAAAATTATTCACTTTATTCCTCGAAATTTTTTTCACTTTTTTTCCGGGATTAGCGTTTGGCCATGAGAATTTCGAATACAATTTGAAGTTGTATTCCGGAATACCAAAAACTCAAAAAACTTGTTTTTCAAAAAAATTTCACTTTTTTACAACTATATTTCACCAAAAACTACAATTTCAAAAATTATGGCCAAACACAACTCCAACTCCAAAATTCCAAAAAAAAGTGATTTTTTTTTTTTTTGATATCTATGGACAAACGGGGCCTATTATTCCGAGTAGACCTCCTAGGCGTTAATCCAGATTAGTTAAATTAGTGCATCTCAATACGGATGATAATTTTTTTTGTCTTAAGTTTTCTTCGAGTTGTACAAAAATTCGGCCTGCAAAGTTTGAGATTGTACCATCTAATAGTGGAATTTCGAACAGACGCTTGCTTTTTAAGCAGAAAAATACATCTTATACTTAGGATTTTTGTTTGATCGAACCCATAACTTGGACGTTAATCCCATAACTGTAAAATCTCATTGTTTTCTAAATTTTGAAAATATTTTGTTTAAGAAAACTGTTTTCTCTTTAGTTAATCCCACACCGGACAATACAAACAGACAATGCTGTAGAATAAAAGTTGGGGTGGGCTGACTAAATAACATACTTACCTGGACAGGGTCAATGGACGATCAACAAGGTCCATGGCCTGGGCTGGTGACTTTCATTGCACTTTGGAGGGGTGTCAGTCTAAGGTCGGCTCAAGTGGTCGAGCCTACGTCATAATTTGTGGTAGTGGGGGCCAGCGTTCGTGCAGCCCCCTTCCAATTCTGAGACCAAATTTTTTGGATGGCCATATAAGTTTTAAGCTCGGTCCGAAAATGGTTTCCTCCATTCGTTTCTGCATACAAACGGAGGATGAATTGCATAAATGTTTCTACTTCTGTAATTTCGAAATTTTAATCTTTGCAATTTCATTTAGTACAATATGTGATCTTGTATGTAAGAAGTTTTTTATTAAGCAATTATTCTCTTTCCCAATAATTGAATTTGTTATATTTTGAGAAAAATTTGTCCATGCATCTTCGAAACAAAACTGCTATTTTCATATTATGCGACACCATTTTTTTGTATTAAGTGACACTATTAACTTAGGATTGGGCTCCTCTCCATTTCCATTCTCTCCATTTTCCCCAAGTTCTACCTTAGATTAGGGACACATGGCATAGGTTAAAATTAATGGCTAAGATTTAATTGACTAAAACAAGTCTCTAACCATGATTTACATAATTAATAACTTATCCATAAATATATTAAAATATTCTCTCTTCCCATTTTAGTTTCCTAGCAGTAAAATCCAAAATCCCCTTTCTCCTTATCAGTTTGCCCGATCTTCTCTCCCTTTTCTTAGTGTGTTAATTGATGCGTGAGTTTCACAAAGCATATCCATCCCAAGCCCTAGATAAAGGAGAAGAAATGTGGACGTTGACGACCAAAGATAAAAATGTCTAATGATGATAAATTCTATAATCCTCTTATCTTAGTATAATGAATCTGAATAAAGTGGAATTGATAAAGAAAATTTCACAAAGCAGATACTTATTAATTTTGGATTGAGAGGCAATTCAGTGATTGGGTTTTCTAACGGTACACCCGTAGCCTGTTATGGTAGAATAATGGTGATATCCTGTGAATTAGTAATGGAATATATTCTGTGAATGTGTAATATCACAGAATTAGTATATCATCAATTGAATAATGAGTCTAATTCTGCACCGGAAAAAAGAATAAGTGGGAAACTAAAATAGGAAGAGAGAGAATATTTTAATATATTTATGGATAAGTTATTAATTATATAAACCATGGTTAGAGACTTGTTTTGGTCAATTAAATCTTAGCCATTAATTATAACCCATGTCATGTGTCCCTAATCTAAAGTAGAACTTGGGGAAAATGGACAGAAGGAAAATAGAGAGGAGAGCCCAATCCATTAACTTATTAGTCAATTTTAAAAGAATGATATTATTCTATTTGAAAGCAATTTAATTTTAGATTTTCCTCTTTTCCTTTTATGAAAAACCTATATAAATACATATTCCTTTCATCCCATTTTATGTGAAATTGTTACTTTTCGGGCGTCGAATGTTTTAAATGTAACTAGTATCGCGCGGTCAATGTCAAATGGAATTAATCGTAAATTATTACTCAAATCTATTTACAATATGTCTGTATTTCCTTCAATATTTAGACTGATATTTTTGTGGAGACCACTATTTTATCTAGTCAAGTTTTAATACTCATCCTTTATTTTTCTGGCAAGTAATATTCCTCTTGCATGTAAAGGATAAATAAAGGTTGTTAAAGTGATTCTTTAAAAAAAAAAAAAAAATTAGGATGGAAAGAGAAGTTTGAAATCTAACTTTTATAGCTACTTTACTTCACAACCATCGAATTTAATTTTTACCTGTTCCAATCCATATTCATATTCTCTTAAAAGAATCTATACTAATAGTTAAGGCTTTCCAATTACTCCTAACTTAATTCCTCTTTATAGTAAAAATAATCGTTTTTATCTTTGATTTAAAGAAAAATACAAACTACATACAATTTAGAAAGTTTATATTTCAAATTAAATACCAGATATTAAAAAAAAATCAATTCAAAAATTAACTACACTCATGTTATTTTAGTGTTCATTAACATCGTCCAAAACTTGTCATGTAATTTTTAATAATTCACCGCTTAGCTAAATATCAGTTTACGTTATATGTATACCTTATTAGATTTCCTTATAGTTAGTCAATATGTTTACCATATATTTCTTGACATAGAAAAGCAGAAAAAAAAAAAAACTATATTCCATATATAGAAGAGAAGTATCTTTAAGCCAATTGATTAGAGCTTGTAATTAGAGAGAAATGAACCTACATTCTTTCTAACCCTTAAACAAAAAATAAAAACAAATTACTTAGATAAGATAAACTAATTGAGTTTTGTAAATTTATTTATGTGATTTTAAGACATAAATTATGTTGAACTCCATTATCATATATGTTCACCAAAATAATAAACTTGCTCTATCACTACCTTTTTTCTGGAGTTCAAATAATGCTGGTTCATTTCCTTAGATAAAAATCAAAGATGAACCATGAACCCGCGAGTGAGAAAAAAGATAATGCATACAATATTATACGTATTCATCATTAAATTGTTGTTATTTCTTGTCCCAATACTTGAGAAAAGGCCAAATGCATAAGCAACCTCTTAAAGTTGTCACAAAATTTCATTTTGGCACCTCAACTAAGGCTTGTTCCTATTAGACACTTCAATTATATTCAAAGTGTACCAATTAAACACCTAGTGATTAACAAGTTAAACAGAAACAAAGGCGTGCAATTCATATGCTGTGACATGGAAAAAGTAATGAATAAAAAACAAACACATGGCTTGTTAATCAAAATTAACCAAAAAGTGGGTTTTTGTCACGCCCCGAATCATGGCTTGAGCGAAACACGGCACTCGGTGCCATACTGCATGTGACCGAGCGAACCACATGGCTTGCTGACTCATCATGAAGCATACATGAGCGGAAATATAGCATAAATGTGATGAGCTTTCATAAAACATGAGAACCATAACATTTATAAAATACTGGTTTAAAACATGAATGCGAAAATAACATGAGTTGAGCCAAAGATGGCTAAACACCTTGCATGTCTAACATAACTAAACTGACTAGTTTATGAAACCTTTAATCATGAGTCTAGACTGGAAAACGTACTTGCTGGGACAAGACCCCCAACATACCTTTAAATGCATAACTAATAAAATAAAGATAACTGACTAAAATCCCGAATGAGATAGGGCTCACCAATAAACTGATATGAGCGAATCCTACTGAGCAGATTGGCGTCCTGTAAATTCGTACCTGCATCGTGAAATGCAGGCCTCCGGGTAATAAAAGGGGACGTCGGCACGTTGAATGTACTCATATCTAAAGCAACTGAATGAAATAACATGGGTCATGGAAATAACATAATAGAGACTGAACTGAAACATGATCATGAACATGAGTGCCTATACATATATAACATGTGTAAAATATCGTGAGTAGGGAGACCAAGAATATAACCGACAACATGGTCTGGTACTTACGTTCTACCAGCAGAACACTCATACCTTGCCAGGGACATGAGATTTAATAATATTATGAAAGGATCCAGTAATTATGAGAGATCGTCCTAAGCAAGGGTGGAGCGATCCTCATCCTACGGCTACGTAGTTTCAGGCTGTTTAAAGCCTTCTCGGTAATTAATGTAACTCCCAAAAACATGAATATGGAAAATAAGTGGCACTTGCTGCCTATGGCTTTTCATGAATCATAATTTGCATATACATGGAAATCATTCGTATTATTCTTGCATGAACTTATAAAACATATATATAGCTTTTCTTGAAAATATCATCATAGTTCATAAACATGCATGTAAGAACCCATGGAATGCAATGTATGGGTTTTCATGGATTACGGACAGTTTCTCAATAATCATGATGATGTATCAAGAACACATTGAAGAATTTGTAATAATTTAATACATAATATAACATGGGACATGGACCTAGAGTTATCATGAACATGGTTAAAATCCCTAGTTTTCGTGAAGCTTCATACTTTATGGAAGAAGAAGCGTGGGGAAGAACAATGATGTTCCCACACGTAGATAGCAACCCTACATACCTTAATCGCTCCAAAACTTGAATTAAAGACTTGAACTTTGAAGAAGATTTCCAAAATCTTGAATCTTGAACCTTGAGATGGGTTTCCTTGAAAACCCTAGGTTAGGAATGATGATTTCTTGTTTAGATTACAAGGATATATGTTAGAATTGACTTGGAATGATTAGAATAGGCTTACCTTGGTGTTCTTGATGATGGGAGAGGGTAGGAGGTCGTTCCAGGGCTTGAAGGAATGAAAAATAATGATTTGGACTGATATGGACGAACATATACCATTCTGAAACTGTCACGCCCCGAACCTGGGCCTGGACGTAACACGGCACCCGGTGCCTGACTGCATGTGACCGAGCGAACCAATTGGCTGGCTGAATCAACATGTGATACCAAAACATAACTAACTTATAAAATAAAACTAACAAATGCTGATTAACTAAAAGTCTGACTGAAATATCATAATGCGGAAATACTTAGACAATCGAAAATATCTTAAAGTAGCCAACATGGCTAAACCAAAACAATCGAACAACCGAGTATAATCACAACAAGACTAACATAACAAATGTCTAACTGTCTGAACTGTGTCTATGAAGCCTCTAATGAATACAAAAAGGTAACTGTCTAGAAAGCTGTAAGAACTGCATGACTGATATCGCCCCGAAGGAAACTGGGGCTCACCACAGTAGCTGATACGAACACTTCTAAGTAGCTGGATCGTCAACCTGTATGTCGTTACCTGCATCGCGAGATGCAGGCCCCCAAGCAATAAAAAGGGACATCAACACATTTGAATTAGTGATTTTTTTTTTTTTGATATCTATGGACAAACGGGGCCTATTATTCTGAGTAGACCTCCTAGGCGTTAATCCAGATTAGTTAAATTAGTGCATCTCCAATCTGGATGATAATTTTTTTTGTCTTAAGTTTTCTTCGAGTTGTACAAAAATTCGGCCTACAAAGTTTGAGATTGTACCATCTAATAGTGGAATTTCGAACAGACGCTTGCTTAAACATTAGGATAAACCGGTCGATTAGTTAACATGTTGGTTTATCAAAAGTGTAATAATATATCACGTGTGACTTTATAAGTGAGGTCTAGGGAGGATGGAGTGCACGCAAACGTTACCCTACCTTTGTGGGGGTAAACGGCGTTTTTCCTATATAGACCCTTGACTTAACAAAAAACATTTTACAAAACATGTTGGCTTGTCGTAATTCAAAACAAAGATCCAAGTAAGAAAAAAAAGGCTACTGTGGATTAGTTTTGATATTAATGGTATAAATAAAATTCACTAATGCATCGATTGTGTTACACAATTTTTAAATATCATGAAATACATTATGTTGTTATTCTCCTTCACGTTATAATATTTTATTTCACAAAAAGAACATAATTAAAAGTTAAGAAGACATATGTTTATTAAAAGAGTTGGCCCATAACTTTTTAAGCAGAAAAATACATCTTATACTTAGGATTTTTGTTTGATCGAACCCATAACTTGGACGTTAATCCCATAACTGTAAAATCTCATTGTTTTCTAAATTTTGAAAATATTTTGTTTAAGAAAAGCATTTTTCTCTTTAGTTAACCCCACACCGGACAATACAAACAGACAATGCTGTAGAATAAAAGTTGGGGTGGGCTGACTAAATAACATACTTACCTGGACAGGGTCAATGGACGATCAACAAGGTCCATGGCCTGGCAGTGGCGGATTCAAAATTTTTAATCAGGGTGTTCGAAAAAACAAATGAACCAATTTTTGCATTTGTTCAGAGTGTTCAAAAGTCAATATATGTACATGAACATATAAAATTGACCCTAAATATACACTGTAATTTTTTGCCGAGGGTGTTCGGGTGAACACCCCGGGCCTTGACTGCATCCGCCCCTGTGGCCTGGGCTGGTGACTTTCATTGCACTTTGGAGGGGTGTCAGTCTAAGGTCGGCTCAAGTGGTCGAGCCTACGTCATAATTTGTGGTAGTTGGGGCCAGCGTTCGTGCGGCGCCCTTCCAATTCTGAGACCAAATTTTTTGGATGGCCCTATAAGTTTTAAGCTCGGTCCGAAAATGGTTTCCTCCATTCGTTTCTGCATACAAACAGAGGATGAATTATATAAATGTTTCTACTTCTGTAATTTCGAAATTTTAATCTTTGCAATTTCATTTAGTACAATATGTGATCTTGTATGTAAGAAGTTTTTATTAAGCAATTATTCTCTTTCCCAATAATTGAATTTGTTATATTTTGAGAAAAGTTTGTCCATGCATCTTCGAAACAAAACTGCTATTTTCATATTATGCGACACCATTTTTTTTTATTAAGTGACACTATTAACTTAGGATTGGGCTCCTCTCCATTTCCATTCTCTCCATTTTCCCCAAGTTCTACCTTAGATTAGGGACACATGACATAGGTTAAAATTAATGGCTAAGATTTAATTGACTAAATCAAGTCTCTAATCATGATTTACATAATTAATAACTTATCCATAAATATATTAAAATATTCTCTCTTCCCATTTTAGTTTCCTAAAGAGTAAAATCCAAAATCCCTTTCTCCTTATCGGTTGCCCGATCTTCTCTCCCTTTTCTTAGTGTGTTAATTGATGCGTGAGTTTCACAAAGCATATCCATCCCAAGCCCTAGATAAAGGAGAAGAAATGTGGACGTTGTGTACGGTGAAAACCGGTGATGACCGGATGGGAGAAGTGAGGAACGCGCACGATGACATTCGAGCCGAACCGGAGTAGCGCTTGTACGGAGGGCGGCCGGAGGAGCGCTTATGCGAGAGCGAGCAAGGGCGTCTTTCGGTCCCGTATGGCCGTTGGGCGGTATAATCGTTGGCCGGGTGGTCGTTGGTCGGTATAGCGGGTTGCATGTGAGCCGCGCGCGTCGGTAGTGTCTGTCACGGTCGGCCACCAACCATGCGTGTGTCGAGGCGGCGCCGTCGGTCAAATCCCACCAAATCCGTTCGGAAGTTTGTCCTTGTTATTATTATTTTATTCATTTCACATTGTATGAAGCCCATGGAGGCTGCACTATAAATAGGGGACACCCCCCTCCTTTGAGGGGGTTGGCTCCTTTACATTTCAAGAACATTTGTAAGAAAAGAATCTCATATACTTGCTCTCCCTTTCATTTACTCGGCCAAGGCCGTTTTCCTTTCAAGGATTATTGCTAATCGTATAATACAGTGCTCATAAAGATCTACATCTTTGGCCGCTCCATTGGAGAGCCTCCTAATCTCTATTTCCTTTAACTTACATACGTCAAGAACAAAGCACATATCCTATACCCACTTACAAATTCAATTGATTACCCAATTTCGGGGTAAACAGTTTGGCGCCCACCGTGGGGCTAGGATAATAGTTCTTAGTCTTGATTCTTATCAAACTCATTTAAACCGTGACCCCTCGTTCGCCTCGTCAAAAAACGAATCTATGGCTGACGTCGGGCAATCCGGTCACGTTAACAACACCGAAATTGTGGCGAGAAAATGAGGGCGGCGAGCACGGGGGCTGCCGAACCTGTGACCCGAACCCCCGTTGACTCGAGGGAGGGGCTCGGCCGGCAAAACACCGTGGATCGGGAGAATGCGCCCTTCGGCCACGGATCCCCTAAGAACTCATAACTCGTTACATTGTCTCGGACCCCGAGGCGGAAGGAACCGGAGTCACCGAATGACGGCATTAATTTGCGTCGATTTTCGAAATGTTGCGGGAACAAAGAACGACGAATTGCCGGAGCAAGGAATGGCGATTGCCGGTTACAAGGCGGACGAGGGGAAGTTGGGCGGAAAAGGCAAAGGGTATAGTGGAAAGCGGAAGAAACGAACGGCGGGTGGTCGAGAGCGACGGTTACGGGGCCGGTTCTTCCACCGAGGTCCTAAAAATGCTTGAGACTTTGGCAAAACGGGTGGATTCGACCGAGAAGAAGGTTGAGACGTATAACTCTCGGGTGGATCGGATACGGGGGCTCCGCCTTTCTTTGAAGGGGCCGAATTCGAAAAGATACATCCAAAGGCCTTTTCCACCAAGTGCGGCCCGGCCCCGATCCCGAAAAGGTTCGGGGTGCCGACATCCGGAAATACGACGGCACAACCGACCCGCGCGAGCACGTGACCTCGTATGCTGCGCCATAAAGGGCAATGATATGGAAGAAGACGAAATTGAATCGATGCTGGCTTGAAAAAGTTTGGGGAAACTGCTGTCAAAGGGAGCGTTGACATGGTACGACCATTTACCGAACACTCGATCACTTCGTTCGAAATCTTTGGCCGACGCCTTCGTGAAGGCGCACGCGGTGCCATCAAGGTGCGAGGCCGTAAGGCCGACATCTTCGGATTACACAAAGGGACGATGAGTTGCGGGGAGTTTGTCTCCGGTTCCGGAGGAACGGATGGAATTACCCGGTGCCGAAGAATGGGCCGCGCGAGGCTTTCACGAAAGGGCTCGATATGCTAAGTTCGGTTGCCTCGGCCAAATTGAAGGAAAACTTGCTAGAATACGAGGCCGTAACATGGGCCGATGTCCACAATCGATATGAATCGAAGATTCGGGTAGAGGATGACCAGCTCGAGCTCTCTCCAGTAAAGTCAAAGATGAACGGAAGCTTCGAGAAACCGAGAAAGGGTCACGAAGCAAAATCCGAATCGGCTAAAGAAAGGTTTCGGCCATACTCGCACCCGGAGCGATCAAATTTCAAAACGGAAAAATCAAGGGGAGGCCGAGCCACCCCTCGGTCGGGGGTAGCGAGAATGGACACGCGCCCGGCCCGAATAGCCGGGGCCCTCGTTCGGGAGCGAAACCGGGAGTTCGGCCCGACAATAAAGGTCCTCGAGGATTTCGGAATACAACTTCAACGTCGGTACCTCGGATCTTGTCTCGGCCGTCGGTCGTGTTTCGGATGTTCGGTGGCCAAAGCGTTAAGGACGGTCCGGGACAACGGGACCGAGCATGGTTTGTGAATATCACGGAACCCACGGTCACAAAGCGAGGATTGCCGCCAATTGAGAGAAGAGGTGGCCGGTTGTTGAAAAACGGCCACCTCGAGATTTATTGAGTGAACGAGCTAAAAGCCATTACAAGGAAAGAGAAGTTCATCGAAGGATCGAACCGGTCGAACACCGACATGTGATCAACATGATAGTCGGGGGAGTGACACCCCTAGATGCCGGTAATGAAACGGACTAAGATTTCCATCGTTCGGGAAAAGCGAACCGAGACCATTTATCCGGAGCTTCCATCTCCTTCGACGACGCGGACGAAGAGGGCGTCATTCAACCACACAATGACGCATTGGTAATTTCTGTACTTATCTTTAAAACTATGGTTAAACGTATCTTGATTGATCCAGGTAGCTCAGCCAACATAATTCGATGGAGAGTGATCGAACAGTTAGGGCTGCTCGATCGAATCGTACGACAACCCGGATACTCAGCGGGTTCAACATGGCGAGCGAAACCACAAAAGGGGAGATCTCACTGCCCGTGAGCATCGAGGCCACCATTCAACAAACCCTGTTCTACGTGATCGAAGGGGACATGAAGTACAATGCATTATTGGGCAGACCTTGGATACATAGCATGAGGGCGGTGCCTTGACATTGCATCAAATGCTGAAATTCCCCACCTTAGAGGGAGTGAAAACCGTCCGCGGTGAGCAACCCGCGGCAAAGGAGATGTTCGGCGTAGAAGAATCGGCACCCGGCCCGAGGAACCGTCCGGGGGAAGGAGGGTTCGACCGGACGCCCCCAATAGCAATCAAAGAATATCGGGGAGGACCCGGAGTACGGAGACGATGACTTCGGGATGCCCCGATCTTTTGTCACACCAGATGACTCGGACGCAACCAAGTCGACCATAGAAGAGCTGGAGCAGATCATCCTGTTCGAGTTCCTACCAGACAGGAAGGTATACCTGGGCACGGGGCTTACCCCGGAGCTCAGGCACAAGTTAATTGAATTTCTTCGAGCTAACGCCGATTGCTTTGCATGGTCACATATAGACATGACAGGTATATCACCAGAAGTAGCTTCACACAAGCTCAGCTTGGACGGTAAGTTCTCCCCGGTGAAGCAGAAAAGGAGGCCCATGTCGGAGTCGAAGCATGCCTTCATCAAGGACGAGGTAACAAAGCTTTTAAATATTGGTTCTATCAAGGGAGGTGAAATACCCGGATTGGTGGCTAATGTGGTGGTGGTACCCAAAAAAGGTAATAAATTTCGGATGTGTGTCGATTATAAAGATTTAAACAAGGCGTGCCCGAAGGATTCATTCCGTTGCCGCACATCGATAGAATGATCGATGCTACGGCCGGACATGAAATGTTAAGTTTTCTCGACGCTTACTCCGGGTATAACCAAATCCGGATGCACCCGGAGGATCAAGAGAAAACGTCCTTCGTAACCCGATACGGGACTTACTGTTACAACGTCATGCCTTTCGGACTAAAAAATGCCGGTGCAACTTACCAACGCCTAGTTAACGAAATGTTCGAACAACATGTAGGAAAAACGATGGAAGTTTATGTTGACGATATGGTTGTTAAGTCCCTGGAAACAGAGGACCATTTAAAGCATTTGCAGGAAACCTTCGATGTGCTCCGCAGATACAACATGAAGCTTAACCCGAGAAGTGCGCCTTCGGAGTGAGGTGCAGCGAGGTTTTGGGCTTCATGGTGTCAAACCGGGAATCGAAATCAACCGGACAAAATCAAAGCCATCGAGGACATCGAGGTCGTGAACAACATAAAAGGGGTACAAAGGCTTACGGGAGAATAGCGGCGGCACCGAGTCGCTTCATATCAAGGTCCTCCGACAAGTGCCACCGTTTCTTCTCTTTGCTCGAAAGAAGAACGACTTCGTATGGACACCGAGTGTCAAGAGGCTCTACAAGAGCGAAGAGGTATTTGACCGGCCCCGTTCTTTGCACACACCGAAGGCCGACGAGCCGCTTTTCCTCTACCTAGTTGTCTCCGGAGTAGCGGTAAGTGGCGTTTTGGTCGGGAGGAATCAGGTACGCAATTCCCTGTCTATTATGTAAGTAGAACTTTGGGGGATGCAGAAACCCGGTACCCTCATTTGGAAAAATTGGCGTTAGCATTGGTAAGCGCCTCCAGAAAACTCAAACCCTATTTTCAATGCCACCCTATACGTGTTGTGACCACTTACCCTTTGAAAAATATCATGCATAAACCAGAGCTGTCTGGTAGGTTAACAAAATGGGCCGTAGAAATTAGCGGCTACGACATCGAGTATAAACCCCGAACGGCCATCAAATCCCAAGTCTTGGCCGACTTCGTAGCCGACTTTGCCCCAGCTTTGGTCCCCGAGGTCGAGAAGGAACTCCTACTGACCTCGGGAAATATCACGGGCATTTGGACTCTACATACGGACGGGGCCTCGAACCTTAAAGGTTCCGGGCGGAATCGTCCTCAAAAGCCCGGCCAGGAGATATCATCAGACAGTCGATTAGAACTGCTAAATTAACTAACAATGAAGCCGAGTATGAGGCTATGATTGCAGGTTTGGAGCTGGCTCGAGGCATGGGAGCCGAACTTATCGAGGCTCGATGCGACTCGCTCTTGATCGCAAATCAGGTGAATGGTGTTTTCGAGGTTAGGGACGAACGGATGCAAAGGTACCTCGAGAAAGCCCAGGTGGTACTCCACCAATTTAGAGAATGGACCGTACAGCACATACCGAGGAACGAACGGCGAGGCCGACGCCTTGGCAAATCTAGGATCATCGGTTAATGAGGAAGAGATCAACCTCGGGTCGACGGTGCACTTGACGAACACGGCCATAGAGACCGGGCGAGCGAAATATGCACGATGAGCACGACACAGGGACCCGGCGTAACAAGTACGTCGACTACTTGCGCGATGGCAAGCTCCCGAGTGATCCAAAAGAATCGCGATCACTACGGACCAAGGCCGCGCGCTTTTGCTTAGTGGATGACCAGTTGTATCGGCGCTCCTTCCTCGGACCCACGGCCAAATGTGCGGGACCGGGCGAAACGGAGTACGTGATAAGAGAGATACACGAGGGAACCTGCGGCAACCACTCCGGTTCAGAAGCTTTGGTTCGAAAATTAGTCAGGGCCGGCTATTACTGGAATCGAATGGACGAGGACGCAAAAAACTTTGTCCGAAAATGTGAGGGGCTGTCGAAGCATGCCCGATGATCCGTCGGCCGGGGAGCTACGCACTCGGTGATCTCACCACGGCCGCCATGAAGTGGGGAATGGACATCGTGGGCCCGCTACCCCCGAGCGCCGGGTAAGGCCGTTTCATTACATTTTATGACCGACTATTTTTCTAAATGGGTTGAAGCACGAGAGCCTTCGAAAAAATAAGAGAGAAGGAAGTGATCGACTTCATATGGGATCACATCGTCTGCCGTTTCGGCATCCCCGCCGAGATAACTTGTGATAACGGCCCTCAGTTCGTGGGCAGCAAGGTCAACAGTTTCCTCGAAGGATTGAAGATCAAGAAAATTGTATCGACCCCGTATCACCCATGCGCGAACGGACAGGCGGAATCCACGAATAAAACAATAATCCAAAGTCTAAGGAAGAGGCTTGAAGCGTCGAAGCACCGTTGGAGAGACGTATTACCGGGTCTTTGTGGGCTTACAGGACCACGTCCAAATCGAGCACCGGAGAAACTCCGTTCTCATTGGTATACGGGGCCGAAGCTCTTATCCCCGTAGAAGTCGGTGAACCGACTCTCCGTTTCAGGTACTCCACCGGGGAGGCAAACGATGAAGCCATGGCCGTGAAACTCGACCTCGCGGATGAACTACGCGAATGCGCGTCTATTCGCATAGCGGCCCAAAAACAAAGAATGGAAAGGTACTACAACCGGAGATCCGGCCTCCGGCATTTCCGAGTGGGGGACTTGGTGCTTCGAAAGGTCACCTTGCACACCAAAAACCCCAACGAGGGGAAGCTGGGTCCGAACTGGGAAGGCCCGTACAAGGTATCCGGCATAACGGGCAAAGGATCGTACCAGTTGCAATCAATGGACGGGCAACGGTTACGCAACAACTGGAACGTGGCTCACCTAAAGAAATACTACTGCTAAGGTATGGGCCATATTCTCTCATTAACCTTTCTCATTTTTGCAGGAAGTCGAGAACGGATGGGAAATAGAATCTAGGCCTGAAAACACGTGTTGCACTCTTTTCCTTAGTACGGTTTTGTCCCAAAGAGGGTTTTCCGACAAGGTTTTTAACGAGGCAACAAGTATAACGTGTTACTGAACAAGTATGAAGGGCAAAACGAGCACTCACCCGGAGTAAAATAACAGCACTCACCCGGCCTTAAGGCTCGGATCAGTGCTGGGGGAGTACCGTGCCCACACCAACGACGACACCGATTAAAGTGAATAGGAAGATCCAAAATTTGCTACGGCAAAATAAGGCCCGGCCACCGGCCATAGCCTCCAATGTAAGGACCAAACGATCATAACGAATCGTGTCCCAACCAAAATTTGCTACGGCAAAATAAGGCCCGGCCACCGGCCATAGCCTCCAATGTAAGGACCAAACGATCATAACGAATCGTGTCCCAACCAAAATTTGCTACGGCAAAATAAGGCCCGACCACCGGCCATAGCCTCCAATGTAAGGACCAAACGATCATAATGAATCGTGTCCCATTTTTACTTGCTACGGCAAAAGAAGAAAGAGTCAAAACTCTCGTATGTACAAACGATTTACAAAAATAAAGTTGTCAAAAGCTGTCAAAGTTAGCAACTTCCTGTTAAATTGTACTCTACAAAATAGCAAAGGCTACCGGCCAAATGTTCGATAAGACCCCCAAACGGGGGCTGACACTTTATTAGCCAAGGCTAAAAAGATACCGGCCCTAAAACAAAGCCGAAGTAAAATGTCGACTCTAGTAGAACGGCTCTCGGAATTCGGAGATAACCGAACTCTCGAAGAGTCGGGTAAAAAACCGAACAAGCATGATGAATCGGTGACCACGAGTCACCTTACCGTGAAAACGGACCAACAATCGCAGTAAAAATAATGGCAAACATACAAACGAAGAAAGCTGGAAAGATACACTTTTCATTTATATACAACGGGTGTTCTTTACATTGAGAAAAAGAAGAATGAAAGTTCTACGAAAATGAAGAATAAAAAGATAGATGCCAAAATAATGGCTCTACACTATCCGGCATGGCTAGAGGAGGATGAATGCTCGGATTCGGTCCGCTCGGAGTCATCTGACTCGGACCCGAGAGCGCGGTTGGCCTTCTCCTCCATCCCTTGGGCTTCTAGTATCAGGGCCGGAAGGTTCTCGAGGCCATGCCCAACTTGCTCGAGGGTGAGGCGCCGAGATTTCCACTTCTCATACTCGGCGACAATAGCGGTATGAGCCTCGGCCGCCTCCACACTTCTCCATGCTTCCTCCAAATCGGCTTCGGCCTTGGCTAGTTTGGCTTCGGAGTGAGCCCGGTTTCTTTCGAGGTCATCTTTCACACGGTTGACCGCATCCAACTTGGCCTTAAGACTGTCATTGGCTTTATTCGCCCCCTCGAGTTCGGCTCTAATACCCTCACATATCCGGGCCCGCTCCTCAGCTCTTTCCTCCAAAATTCTGCTGCGCTCGTTGAACAAGGCAGCCTCAGACTCGAGCTGCCGGTTCCTCTCGGACAAGCTTGTAGCATCGGCCTTCACCGAGTTCAGCTCTCCCCGAAGGTGGGAAACCATGGCCTCGAGCTCGTCCAACCGCGTAGAGAATTGGGTGTTATCCCGGCTAAGGGCGATCTTGTCGGCCTCAAGACTCCGGTTATAATCGGTCATGGCGGCCAGGTCGCTTGCCAAACGACGGTTCTCCTCCTTGGCCGCATCAAGCTCGGGGCGAAGATTGGCTAGCACGGCCACCCGGCTCAACTCTCCCTCCTTCTGCTGGAGAAGGTGTTGATATTTCTCCGTCTCCCGGCCCTGGGCATCGAGTTGGCCCCGGAGGTCGTCTATCTCGTGTTGAGCACGGATGAAGGCCTCGTTGACCAGCACCACACTCTGCAGATAAGACAAACCAAAGGACTTAGGCAAAAGACGGGATGGCATTCCGAGAATAGAATGTACAGGGATGGTTAAGAATCTTACCCGGTTGCCCGCGTGCATACCCTCGTTCATAAGGCACTGCCAAGTGACCCCGGTCATCTTGCGTTTGTCCGAATCCGAGACAAGGGGACGCAAATAGCTCGCAACGCCCACGGGGCGTGATAAGAAGCTAAAGTCTTCGGGGACGGTGACCACTGCTGATCGGGTCCTCCGAGGTTCCACGCTCGGGGCTGGGAAAACATTCACCAAACTGTCCCTGGCACCAGATTCCGATGCTCGGTTGGCCGGCCTAGTGACCCGGGGAATAGGAAGGTGACCGAAGCCCGCTGCTTCACAAGAAGCCGGAGGAGTCCCCAAGAACATCTCCTCGAAATCATCAACACGTTGAGCTGGGGTGGATGAACTTGGAGCGGCCTCGATGTTCTCGGCGAAGGCCAGAGGCTCCGTAGTCACGGCAGGCTCGGAAGGTGGACGGGCACCTACGGTGGCCTCGGTATCCGGTTCTCCAGCTACGCTTTCACTGGCCTCGGCAATAACCGCTTCCCCGGATCTTTTCCTTTGCAAAGGAGTATCCTCAGAAGAAGTTTCACCTGAAATGTCGACAAAGTCAATCGACCGAAGAGGGACCGGTGAAAGTATTTCTTCCGCACCTGATTGGGGAGCAGGGACCAACGGGCCTTCGCTGATAGAAGGAAGGGGCTGGACGGAGGCCGTCTCCTCCGGTATCGGGGCCACAGAGGGGACCGAACTGACCCTCCGAATGACGATGTCGGGCTCGCTCTCCTCCCTCGAAGACCGGGCAACGCTGCGTGCCTTCTTCCTTTTTGGAGTCGTCACCTTGTCGGAGGACCTCTTTCTTTTTGCAGCATCATCGAGGATACGGGAAGAACCCGCCGTGTCAAACCCGGACGACGACGTAGGGTGGGCGGTTCCCGGTTCCGGCCTCGAGGCCACCGAGCCCTTGGGCAAACCTGAAAGGCGAAAATAATGGCAGAGATGGTGAATTCGAAGAGGCCACGGATAGTGAAGAACGCGATGAAACACTAAACAAGTATAAACGTGTTACCGTGGTTCTGCGCTACCCACCGACCGCGAGACAGGTGGGCCCATGTCCGATTCTCGTAGGGATACTGGCGGAGGAGAGCAGTAACCCATTCACTCAAGTCTCGGATAACGGAGGGGACGTATCCGTTGGCTGTGTGAGAGCAAGAAGAAAGCAATGAGTCAACAAGATCAAAAAATGGATAAAAAATGACTAAGTGCATAAGGGCGATTGCCCAAAGAATCGAGCTTACGCTTATTGTTCCATTTCTCTGGGAAGGGCAGATAGTCGGTGGGGATGATGTCCTCGGTTTTCACTCGGACATACCTCTCTAGCCAACCCCTATCCCGGTCCTCGTCCATCTTCGAGAAGAACGGGTTCGAGCCGCGCGCTTGACAAGTTTTATTACGCCGCCCCGGAAAACCTCGGGGAGTACAAGCGTATCAAATGGCCCAGCGTAAATCCCTTCTCAGCATTGTTGGCTAAAAATCGGAGACACGCAACGACCCTCCAAACGATCGGACCGATCTGCGCTAAAGTCACACCGTAGGTTCGGCACATATCGAGGATGACCGGATCAATCGGGGGATCGATTTTGAGGGTAAAAGGGTAAGTGTATACGAACAAAAACCCTTCTCGGTGATCGGTGACAGATTCATCCGGGCCCGGTGCAAAAACCCTTACCGGGCGGGTATCCCATCCACAGTCGGCCCGAACTACGTCGAGCCTTTCCTCGGTAATCGATGAGGGGTATCGCCTCACATCGTATCCCCTGTCCGAGACCGAGGACGGCTTGTCGACCTCGAGATCTTTGTTAAAATTGAATTTGGCCGGAATGATATCCGAGACTGCGAGCTCGATTTTAGCCGGTGATGCAGGACCGGACCCCGGGGGTGACGTCGGTGGAACTTCGTGGGAAGTAGATTCAGACATATCGAAAATACGAAAGGGGAAGAGTTGGAAAGTGAAAAAGGAAGTGGAGAAACTTGTGACTCAGAAACAACGAAACAGCAGCACTCGAACCAAAGCAAGTGGCAAGAGCAGCTCTTTGCACTAATTTCGAGTCGATGATTCAAACAACAAATCGAATGCAACTGTTAACAATTTGTGAGAGTGTAAAGGAATATAGAGAAAAGGGGGAGCAGAAGAGAAGAAGAGCGTGAAAAATGGCAAAGGAATGGGTGATGGGCCTTATATAGGCGAGAAAAAGGAACGGTTACCGAGGGTAACCAATCGCACAGCGCCGCGTGTCCCTATCATTAATGAGAGGCGACGTGGCAGACGAGCAAAAGGCGGTTGGCAGAGGCGTTACGTGGTCATTCCCGCCAAAATTTAAAAGATAAGAACGAGCCGGCCGAGTCACCGGTTTCTAAGGTTATTCACTCCCCGTTACCCCGACGGATCGGCATAACGAAGAGTGAGGGGCTATCTGTGTACGGTGAAAACCGGATATAGCGTAAACCGGTGAAGTGATGACCGGATGGGAGAAGTGAGGAACGCGCCTGATGACATTCGAGCTGAACCGGAGTAGCGCTTGTACCGGAGGGCGAGCCGGAGGAGCGCTTATGCCAGAGCTGAGCAAGGGCGTCTTTCGGTCCCGTATGGCCGTTGGGCCGGTATAATCGTTGGCCCGGGTGGTCGTTGGTCCGGTATAGCCGTTGCATGTGAGCTGCGCGTCAGTAGTGTCCTGTCACGGTCAGCCACCAACCATGCGTGTGTCAGACGGCGCCGTCAGTCAAATCCCACCAAATCCGTTCAGAGCTGTCCTTGTTATTATTATTTTATTCATTTCACATTGTATGAAGCCCATGGAGGCTGCACTATAAATAGGGGACACCCCCTCCTTTTGAGGGGTTGGCTCCTTTACATTTCAAGAACATTTGTAAGAAAAGAATCTCATATACTTGCTCTCCCTTTCATTTACTCGGCCAAGGCCGTTTTCCTTTCAAGGATTATTGTTAATCGTATAATACATTGCTCATAAAGATCTACATCTTTGGCCGCTTCATTGGAGAGCCTCCTAATCTCTATTTCCTTTAACTTACATACGTCAAGAACAAAGCACATATCCTATACCCACTTACAAATTCAATTGATTACCCAATTTCGGGGTAAACAGACGTTGACGACCAGTATAAAAATGTCTAATGATGATAAATTCTATAATCCTCTTATCTTAGTATAATGAATCTGAATAAAGTTGAATTGATAAAGAAAATTTCACAAAGCGTATACTTATTAATTTTGGATTGAGAGGCAATTCGGTGATTGGTTTTCTAACGGTACACCCGTAACTCGTTATGGTAGAATAATGGTGATATCCCGTGAATTAGTAATGGAATATATTCGTGAATGTGTAATATCACGAATTAGTATATCATCAATTGAATAATGAGTCTAATTTCGCACCGGAAAAAAGAATAAGTGGGAAACGAAAATAGGAAGAGAGAGAATATTTTAATATATTTATGGATAAGTTATTAATTATATAAACCATGGTTAGAGACTTGTTTTGGTCAATTAAATCTTAGCCATTAATTATAACCCATGTCATTTGTCCCTAATCTAAAGTAGAACTTGGGGAAAATGGACAGAAGGGAAATAGAGAGGAGCCCAATCCATTAACTTATTAGTCAATTTTAAAAGAATGATATTATTCTATTTGAAAGCAATTTAATTTTAGATTTTCCTCTTTTCCTTTTATGAAAAACCTATATAAATACATATTCCTTTCATCCCATTTTATGTGAAATTATTACTTTTTCGGGCGTCGAATGTTTTAAATGTAACTAGTATCGCGTCAATGTCAAATGGAATTAATCGTAAATTATTACTCAAATCTATTTACAATATGTCCGTATTTCCTTCAATATTTAGATCTGATATTTTTGTGGAGACCACTATTTTATCTAGTCAAGTTTTAATACTCATCCTTTATTTTTCTGGCAAGTAATATTCCTCTTGCATGTAAAGGATAAATAAAGGTTGTTAAAGTGATTCTTTAAAAAAAAAAAAAATTAGGATGGAAAGAGAAGTTTGAAATCTAACTTTTATAGCTACTTTACTTCACAACCATCGAATTTAATTTTTACCTGTTCCAATCCATATTCATATTCTCTTAAAAGAATCTATACTAATAGTTAAGGCTTTCCAATTACTCCTAACTTAATTCCTCTTTATAGTAAAAATAATCGTTTTTATCTTTGATTTAAAGAAAAATACAAACTACATACAATTTAGAAAGCTTATATTTCAAATTAAATACCAGATATTAAAAAAAAAATCAATTCAAAAATTAACTACACTCATGTTATTTTAGTGTTCATTAACATCGTCCAAAACTTGTCATGTAATTTTTAATAATTACAGGTGCTAGTGGTGGGTCAAACAGTTCAAGAACTTAGGAATTCTTGCGGCTGAAACCTCCAACTTTCACAGGGACTAAGGCTGAGGAGGATCCGCAGAACTATAGTGATGGGCTACAGAAAGTGTTTCGTATTATGCATGTCACTGAGACAGAGGCAGCAGAGTTTGGTGCTTTTCAGCTGCAGGATGTTGCTCATATTTGGTATGAGACATGGGAACAATCTCGAGGGGAGGATGCATCTTTTGCTACTTGGGATGAGTTCGTTGACGCTTTCCTTGACCAATTCAGGCCTATCGAGGTCCGGGAAGCAAAGGCTATGGAATTTGAGAGGTTAAGGCAGGGTAACTTGACCGTTCAAGAGTACTATCTCAAATTTATTTCGTTGTCCAGATATGCTCCTCACATGGTTCTCGACATGAGGGCAACGGTTAAAAGATTTATACTGGGGTTGAAACCCGAATTGTACAGAGATGCCAAGACTGCTGCCTAGAATGATAAGATGACTATCTCTAAAATCTTGGCATTTGTGCAAGGTAATGAAACTGAACTGAAGAAAGAGGAAGCTCTGCAGAAACAAAAGGATAAAGAATTCAACAAGATGGCTAAATCTTCAGGTAACTTTAGTCAGGGAGGAGGTCGGTAGTTCTTTAAGAATAGGTCAGCAGGACCCGCTCCATCTACAGCTTGTGCCCCAGTCCCTAAGTTTCGAAATGACAAGAAGCAGAACTTCAGACCATCGAGTTCTTATTCTCAGGCTAGTGTGGGTCAGTCAGCCTATACTATTTCAGCTTGCAGCAAGTGTAGCAAGAAACACTTAGGTGAGTATCGTGTGGGTACAGATACATGCCATGTTTGCGGCCAGAAGGGCCACATTCAAAGAGATTGTCCATCAGCTAGACAGGGTACCAGAGGTTACATGGCACAGTCCACGAATTCAGCAGTCCCTCGTAATAATCAGGCCCAACAAGGGCACAATGCAACTAAGTCTATAAACGCAGGCGGAGGACGAAACTGTTTGTATGTGTTGACAAGTCGTCAGGATATAGAAACTTGTGCAAATGTTGTCACAGGTACACTAACAGTTTTCACTTTTGAATCGTATGCCCTTATTGACCCAGGATCCACTTTATCTTATGTAACCCCTTTTATTGCTAAGAAGTTTGGTGTTGAACTAGAGAAATTGCATGAACCCTTTGAGGTGTCCACCCCAATTGAGAAATCAGTCATAGCTAGACGTATTCATAGGGGTTGCCCAGTTTTAGTCTATCACCGCAGAACCATAACTGACTTAGCGGAATTAGAAATGGTAAACTTTGATGTGATCATGGGTATGGATTGGTTAGCTTCATGTCATGCCACGGTTTGTAAGATTCGAATTTCCTAATGAGCCAGTCATAGAGTGGGAGGTAATTCAGTAATACCTAGGGGTAGATTTATTTCTTACCTAAAAGCCAGAAAAATGATTTCCAAATATTATATCTACCACCTAGTTCGAGTCAAGGATTCAGATGCCCAAACTCTAACTCTCCAGTCCATCCCAGTTGTAAATGAATTTCTAGAGGTCTTTCCCGAAGATCTTCCAGGAGTCCCTCCTGACAGGGAGATTGAATTTGGAATTGATCTATTTCCCGATACTCAGCCGATATCTATTCCGCCATACAGAATGGCTCTAGCAGAGTTAAAAGCCCAGTTGAAAGACCTTCTTGACAAGGGGTTCATTAGGCCCAATGTTTCACCTGCGGGGAGGGGGCAGTATTATTTGCCCGAAAGATGGATGGTTCCTTACGCATGTGTATTGACTACTGCGATGAGGCTGATCATGCAGAACATCTTAGAATAGTATTTAAAACTCTTAAAGATCGCGAACTTTTTACAAAATCCTCAAAGTGTGAGTTTTGGCTTAAGTCAGTGGCGTTCTTAGGCCATGTGATCTCAGGTGAAAGTGTTAAAGTTGATTCTCAGAAGATTGATGTCATAAGGAGTTGGCCCAGACCCACCTCAGTTTCTAACATAAGAAGTTTCTTGGGTCTGGCAGGCTATTATAGACGTTTCGTAGAAGGATTTTCCTCTATTTATGCTCCATTGACTAAGTTGACTCATAGGAAGGTTAAGTTCTAATGGTAAAATGCTTATGAGCGAAGCTTTGAAGACTTGAAGAAGAGCTTGACTTCTGCCCCAGTTTTGACGCTGCCAGAGGGAACCGAAGGGTTCGTAGTTTATTGTGATGCTTCAGGAGTGGGTCTCGGATGTGTCTTAATTCAGCATGATAAGGTTGTAGCTTATGCATCTCGTCAGCTCAAGGTTCACAAAAAGAATTATTCGACTCATGACCTGGAGTTGGCAGCTGTAGTTTTTGCACTTAATATATGGCGTCATTATTTGTATGGAGTGCATGTTGATATTTTCACAGATCATAAAAGCCTGCAGTATATCTTCAAGCAAAGCGAGCTGAATCTTAGGCAGAGGAGATGGCTCGAATTGCTTAAGGATTATGATGTGGGTATTTTCTATCATCCGGGAAAAGCAAATGTTGTAGCCGATGCTCTTAGTCGGCATTCCATAGGGAGTTTAGCCCATGTTGATGCAGATAATAAAGTTATAACCAAGGAAGTTCACCGTTTGGCTAGTCTTGGAGTTTAACTTTTGGACTCCGAAGATGGCGGCGTGGTTGTTCAGAATAGAGCTCTTTCCTCCTTAGTGGTTGAAGTCAAAGAGAAACAGTTTAGTGATCCTTACTTTTTGCAGCTGAGAGAGGGAATTCACAAGCATAAGACGACGGGTTTTGAACAAAGGGGAGATGATGGCCCGTATATGGCCCGTATTTCAAATCGTAAGTTGGCATTAAGATCACTGAGCATTCTGGAATTTGGCTTGAGGGATATACATTGTTAAATACGAACTGTATTTTAAAATACGGCCTATATTTAACAATTTGATTGGAATTTGGAAATATTTCCTCGATGAAAGTTTTAGAGCTTTGAAATACCTTTCCAACGGTATATTATGGGGGTCAAACGGACATCTGTACAAAGAGTTATGACCATTTCTTGAAGAGTCGCAGACCAGTCCAAACAAAATACGGACTGAAATACGGCCCGTCTTTCAAAATACAGCCAGTATTTTGTCGAGCATAAAATTTAATGTTTCTGTTACACCCCGTATCTTAGAACTAAGGTTAGACTCATATCATTAGAGTTTCTTGAAAAAAATTGAAGGTTTGAACGTTTTGCGAAAATGGTTGATAGGCCTACTTCGGGCAGTGATAACTCCTCGATTAGTTGGGAATTTGGGAAAGTACCCTCAATGAAAGTTGTCGTACGTAAAAATGTCTTTCTAACGATATAATGACCAGGCCAATCAGAGATCGGAGCAAGGAGATATGATCGTCTCAATATGGCTAATAGTAAGGCGTTTAAAAGTCTATAGAATCGGCTAATTTTTGATACGCCTGCCTTCCAGTCGAATTTCGTGAAATCCGTTGGGAATTTGAGGAAACTTAAAACATGAAAGTTGTAGCCCTTTAAAATATTTTTCCAACGGTATATTATGGGCCTTGAACAGAGCTATGTACAAGAAGTTACACCTATTTTAACGAACACTATGCAGAATCGATATGTGTCGCTCGTGCGATGGCTCCGCGTCGCGGGACGATCGCACAATCTGAATATTGACCTACAGGATGTCGCGCGATGCCCGTGCATCGCGGAGCCAACGCGAAAAAGGTCGGGTTTCGGGTCAAGAGTTGGGTTTACGCGTTTTATGTTATATTTAAGATTTGGGGTTTATTTCCCCAACACCCCATTCACGAAAAATCACCCTAAATCCATAGAGAACAAGTCCCAAACCTCAAGAACCTTCCAAGGTAAGTCTTATCATGATTCTAGGTTGAATTCAAGTCCCTAATCCTTTCTAACTTGAGTGAACCCTTCTAATCCATACAGTTGTGATTGGAACATTATTATTGGATGTGGAAAACCTAGAACCCAAATTCAAGAGGATTGAACGTCAAAAAGGTAATACTTCTACACTCTAATCATTCATAATAGTAAATTGATGAGTTCTTGGGAGAATAGTAAATGGGTTTAGTAAAGAGAATTACACGAACTATAGTAGGGTTTTGGATTGTTGACTTGAGATTGTTATAAATCATATGGGTGATGGAGAATGATGTTAATTACACTTAATTGAGATTGTAGAATCAGCTAGAAGTAATAGAATGGGGATTGGGTGAAGAAAACACCATTAATGAAGGTTGTGGAGCTTCATGCACCAAGTGTTTGATAAAATGCTTAGATGACCAAAGCATGAATATTATTGCTAACATAGAATCCCTTTGACTTGTATTGATATAGATCAAAGTTGAAAGGGTTGACGAACATTGTATTACACTCAAAGGCTGGAATTAAGGTATGTGAGGTTAACTATCTACGTTAGGCAATGTTCATGATTCTCCCTACGCCTCATTCTTCATACTTGTCGATATTTGACTCGGAATATAGTTTAGCCCTAGTTTCATGATATGATATAGAACTGTTATCTTCTAGGGTTGCAGTTACAGAATTCGTTCATGGTTGTCAATTTGGATATCATGAACTCAGCATGTAATCCTTAGAGACTTATGTATTGTTACCACATGAGTCTCAGTCTAGAAATTCAGTATGCTCAGAAACAGTCAGTGTTTTCAATTCGATCCCGAGATGTCTATTTCAGTTCAGCATTGTTCATTGTTGTTATGGTCTCAGTCCTTATTAATTAACCATAATTAAACATATGTGATTTTGCCCAAGGGCACAACACGATCTTATGTATACGTATACATGGCCGAGGCCATTGTTCGACGCACTACTAGGTCGAGGCCATAGCGTGCATTTATTATTGGGTCGAGGCCCCACATATACAAACACGGATAATACGGATGATTCGGATACGGAGCGAGGGGTATTCATATCTCTACTTCTTGCTAATACTTACGATTACGGTTATCGATTTCGGTATTTTATTGCTTCAATTGCTTTACATACCGACAATTCAAATGTCTTGATGTCCCTTTATTGCTTGGGGGCACGCGTCTCGCGATGCGGTAACGACATAAAGGTTGACGATCCGGCTACTTAGAAGTGTTCGTATCGACCATCTTGTGGTGAGCCCCGGTTTCCTTCGGGGCGATATCGGTCATGCGATTCTTCTGACTTTCTAGACAGTTACCTTTTTGTATTCATTAGAGGCTTCATAGACACAGTTCAGACAGTTAGACATTTGTTATGTTAGTCTTGTTGACAGTTATACTCAGTTGTTCAGTTGTTTTGGTTTAGCCATGTTGGCTACTTTAAGATATTTTCAGATTGTCTAAGTATTTCCGCATTATGATATTTCAGTCAGACTTTTAGTTAATCAGCATGTGTTAGTTTTATTTTATAAGTCAGTTATGTTTTGGTATCACATGTTGATTCAACCGGCCGGTTAGTTCGCTCGGTCACGTACGATCGGGCACGGGTGCCGTGTTACGTCCGAGCCCGGAGTTCGGGGCGTGACAGTTTCAGAATGGTATATGTTCGTCCATATCAGTCCAAATCATTATTTTTCATTCCTTCAAGCCCTGGAACGACCTCCTACCCTCTCCCATCATCAAGAACACCAAGGTAAGCCTATTCAATCATTCCAAGTCAATTCTAACATATATCCTTGTAATCTAAACAAGAAATCATCATTCCTAACCTAGGGTTTTCAAGGAAACCCATCTCAAGGTTCAAGATTCAAGATTTTGGAAATCTTCTTCAAAGTTCAAGTCTTTAATTCAAGTTTTGGAGCGATTAAGGTATGTAGGGTTGCTATCTACGTGTGGGAACATCATTGTTCTTCCCCAGCTTCTTCTTCCATAAAGTATGAAGCTTCACGAAAACTAGGGATTTTAACCATGTTCGCTGATAACTCTAGGTCCATGTCCCATGTTATATTATGTATTAAATTATTACAAATTCTTCAATGTGTTCTTGATACATCATCATGATTATTGAGAAGCCGTAATCCATGAAAACCCATACATTGCATTCCATGGGTTCTTACATGCATGTTTATGAACTATGATGATATTTTCAAGAAAAGCTATATATATGTTTTATAAGTTCATGCAAGAATAATACGAATGATTTCCATGTATATGCAAATTATGATTCATGAAAAGCCATAGGCAGCAAGTGCCACTTATTTTCCATATTCATGTTTTTGGGAGTTACATTAATTACCGAAGGCTTTAAACGACACGAAACTACGTAGCCGTAGGATGAGGATCGCTCCACCCTTGCTTAGGACGATCTCTCATAATTCTGGATCCTTTCATAATATTATTAAATCTCGTGTCCCTGGCAAGGTATGAGTGTTCTCCATTAGAACGTAAGTACCCGGCATCATGTTGTCGGTTATATTCTTGGTCTCCCTACTCACGATATTTTACACATGTTATATATGTATATGCACTCATGTTCATGATCATGTTTCGATTCGGTCTCTATTATGTTATTTCCATGACCATTCATGTTATTTCATTCAGTTGCTTTAGATATGAGTACATTCAACGTGCCGACGTCCCCTTTTATTACCCGGAGGCCTGCATTTCACGATGCAGGTACGAATTTACAGGACGCCAATCTGCTCAGTAGGATTCGCTCATATCAGTTTATTGGTGAGCCCTATCTCATTCGGAATTTTAGTCAGTTATCTTTATTTTATTAGTTATGCATTTAAAGGTATGTTGGGGGTCTTGTCCCAGCAAATACGTTTTCCGGTCTAGACTCATGATTAAAGGTTTCATAAACTAGTCGGTTTAGTTATGTTAGACATGCGAGGTGTTTAGCCATCTTTGGCTCAACTCATGTTATTTTCGCATTCATGTTTTAAACCGAGTATTTTATAAATGTTATGGTTCTCATGTTTTATGAAAGCTCATCACATTTATGCTATATTTCCGCTCATGTATGCTTCATGATGAGTCGGCAAGCCATGTGGTTCGCTCGGTCACATGCGGTATGGCACCGAGTGCGTGTTTCGCTCAAGCCATGATTCGGGGCGTGACAAAAACCCACTTTTTGGTTAATTTTGATTAACAAGCCATGTGTTTGTTTTTTATTCATTACTTTTTCCATGTCATGACATATGAATTGCACGCCTTTGTTTGTTTAACTTGTTAATCACTAGGTGTTTAATTGGTACACTTTGAATATAATTGAAGTGTCTAATAGAACAAGCCTTAGTTGAGGTACCAAAATGAAATTTTGTGACAACTTTAAAGAGGTTGCTTATGCATTTGGCCTTTTCTCAAGTATTGGGACAAAAAATAACAACAATTTAATGATGAATACGTATAATATTGTATGCATTATCTTTTTTCTCACTGCGGGTTCATGGTTCATCTTTGATTTTTATCTAAGGAAATGAACCAGCATTATTTGAACTCCAGAAAAAAGGTAGTGATAGAGCAAGTTTATTATTTTGGTGAACATATATGATAATGGAGTTCAACATAATTTATGTCTTAAAATCACATAAATAAATTTACAAAACTCAATTAGTTTATCTTATCTAAGTAATTTGTTTTTATTTTTTTGTTTAAGGGTTAGAAAGAATGTAGGTTCATTTCTCTCTAATTACAAGCTCTAATCAATTGGCTTAAAGATACTTCTCTTCTATATATGGAATATAGTTTTTTTTTTTTACTTTTCTATGTCAAGAAATATATGGTAAACATATTGACTAACTATAAGGAAATCTAATAAGGTATACATATAACGTAAGCGATATTTAGCTAAGCGGTGAATTATTAAAAATTACATGACAAGTTTTGGACGATGTTAATGAACACTAAAATAACATGAGTGTAGTTAATTTTTGAATTGATTTTTTTTTAATATCCGGTATTTAATTTGAAATATAAACTTTCTAAATTGTATGTAGTTTGTATTTTTCTTTAAATCAAAGATAAAAACGATTATTTTTACTATAAAGAGGAATTAAGTTAGGAGTAATTGGAAAGCCTTAACTATTAGTATAGATTCTTTTAAGAGAATATGAATATGGATTGGAACAGGTAAAAATTAAATTCGATGGTTGTGAAGTAAAGTAGCTATAAAAGTTAGATTTCAAACTTCTCTTTCCATCCTAATTTTTTTTTTTTTTAAAGAATCACTTTAACAACCTTTATTTATCCTTTACATGCAAGAGGAATATTACTTGCCAGAAAAATAAAGGATGAGTATTAAAACTTGACTAGATAAAATAGTGGTCTCCACAAAAATATCAGTCTAAATATTGAAGGAAATACAGACATATTGTAAATAGATTTGAGTAATAATTTACGATTAATTCCATTTGACATTGACCGCGCGATACTAGTTACATTTAAAACATTCGACGCCCGAAAAAGTAACAATTTCACATAAAATGGGATGAAAGGAATATGTATTTATATAGGTTTTTCATAAAAGGAAAAGAGGAAAATCTAAAATTAAATTGCTTTCAAATAGAATAATATCATTCTTTTAAAATTGACTAATAAGTTAATGGATTGGGCTCCTCTCTATTTTCCTTCTGTCCATTTTCCCCAAGTTCTACTTTAGATTAGGGACACATGACATGGGTTATAATTAATGGCTAAGATTTAATTGACCAAAACAAGTCCCTAACCATGGTTTATATAATTAATAACTTATCCATAAATATATTAAAATATTCTCTCTCTTCCTATTTTAGTTTCCCACTTATTCTTTTTTCCGGTGCGAAATTAGACTCATTATTCAATTGATGATATACTAATTAATGGATATTACACATTCACGAGAATATATTCCATTACTAATTCACGGGATATCACCATTATTCTACCATAACGAGGCTACGGGTGTACCGTTAGAAAACCCAATCACTGAATTGCCTCTCAATCCAAAATTAATAAGTATCTGCTTTGTGAAATTTTCTTTATCAATTCCACTTTATTCAGATTCATTATACTAAGATAAGAGGATTATAGAATTTATCATCATTAGACATTTTTATACTGGTCGTCAACGTCCACATTTCTTCTCCTTTATCTAGGGCTTGGGATGGATATGCTTTGTGAAACTCACGCATCAATTAACACACTAAGAAAAGGGAGAGAAGATCGAAAAGCGATAAGGAGAAAGGGGATTTTGGATTTTTTGCTAGGAAACTAAAATGGGAAGAGAGAATATTTTAATATATTTATGGATAAGTTATTAATTATGTAAATCATGGTTAGAGACTTGTTTTAGTCAATTAAATCTTAGTCATTAATTTTAACCTATGCCATGTGTCCCTAATCTAAGGTTGAACTTGGGGAAAATGGAGAGAATGGAAATGGAGAGGAGCTCAATCCTAAGTTAATAGTGTCACTTAATACAAAAAAATGGTGTCGCATAATATGAAAATAGCAGTTTTGTTTCGAAGATGCATGGACAAATTTTTCTCAAAATATAACAAATTCAATTATTGGGAAAGAGAATAATTGCTTAATAAAAAACTTCTTACATACAAGATCACATATTGTACTAAATGAAATTGCAAAGATTAAAATTTCGAAATTACAGAAGTAGAAACATTTATGCAATTCATCCTCCGTTTGTATGCAGAAACGAATGGAGGAAACCATTTTCGGACCGAGCTTAAAACTTATATGGCCATCCAAAAAATTTGGTCTCAGAATTGGAAGGGGCTGCACGAACGTGGCCCCCACTACCACAAATTATGACGTAGGCTCGACCACTTGAGCCGACCTTAGACTGACACCCCTCCAAAGTGCAATGAAAGTCACCAGCCCGAGGCCATGGACCTTGTTGATCGTCCATTGACCCTGTCCGGAGTAAGTATGTTATTTAGTCGGCCCACCCCACTTTTTATTCTACGGCATTGTCTGTTTGTATTGTCCGGTGTGGGATTAACTAAAGAGAAAACGAGTTTTCTTAAACAAAATATTTTCAAAATTTAGAAAACAATGAGATTTTACGTTATGGGATTAACGTCCAAGTTATGGGTTCGATCAAACAAAATCCTAAGTATAAGATGTATTTTTCTGCTTAAAAAGCAAGCGTCTGTTCGAAATTCCACTATTAGATGGTACAATCTCAAACTTTGCAGGCCGAATTTTTGTACAACTCGAAGAAAACTTAAGACAAAAAAAATTATCATCCAGATTGGAGATGCACTAATTTAACTAATCTGGATTAACGCCTAGGAGGTCTACTCGGAATAATAGGCCCCGTTTGTCCATAGATATCAAAAAAAAAAAAAATCACTTTTTTTTGGAATTTTGGAGTTGGAGTTGTGTTTGGCCATAATTTTTGAAATTGTAGTTTTTGGTGAAATATAGTTGTAAAAAAGTGAAATTTTTTTGAAAAACAAGTTTTTTGAGTTTTTGGTATTCCGGAATACAACTTCAAATTGTATTCGAAATTCTCATGGCCAAACGCTAATCCCGGAAAAAAAGTGAAAAAAATTTCCAGAATAAAGTGAATAATTTTTATGGCCAAACGGGGGCTTAGAATAAGTATAATATTCGAAAGTAACCATACTTTTGTGGCACTAAAGTTTAGATCGCACCAATTCCATAGTTATGCATTTCTTGAACCTTTCTTGAACCTTTCAAGATTATTCCTTCAGCGTGCCCCTATAAAAGAAGGTAAATTCATCCTCAGTATTATAAAGCATATCGTCTGTCTGATTTTTCTTCATTCTTTTGGCCTTAGTCAGTAAGCCTGGACGGCGCAGAAGTGGTTGAAACCCATATTGCATCCACCTCCTAATAGTAGTTCAACTATTTCTAGTTCCGAAGGAATTGAATTTGTCCGATGGATGATGTTATTTCCCAAATCCAATACTCGACGAGAATATAAACATACAGCGGTCTGTCAGTCGATTACGCAAGAGACTTCTATTCTGCTGAATCAAAAGCCCACCAAGGTTACATTCCATGGTACAATGGAAGGACTATATATGTAATATGCAAAAATAGATTGATCATTATATGTAATTTTTTTTGTTTTTGTTTTTTTTTTTTTTTTTGTTTTAGGTATCTCAAAATAAAGACAGAACTTTAATTTCAACCAAAAAGAAAAAAAAAAAAAAAAAAAAAAAAGAGAAGTTTAATTGGAACAATAATCAGCCCTTACCCCCGTTTGGATGGTGGTTTCCCGTGGTTCATTAATGTATGGTTTTACAGTAAAACCATGTTTGTTTCCATTGTTTTTAAAATTATGTGGTATGATATTGTAAACTCGTGGTTCATTTCATGGTTATATAACCATGAAAAGTCCCAATTTTTGTAACCACGGATTTGGTGATTTTTAAATGGTTACGTATTTATTTCTCCATTATCCCCACCCTCCACCATCCACCCCACCCTACCACTCACCCACCGCCCCACCCGACCACTCGCCCCACCCCACCCCCATCACTCACCCCCCCACCCCCAACTACCCCACTCCTCTGCCACCCATCCCCACCCCCCAAACCACCACCCACTATCCCTACTTCCGCCCAACCCCACCCCACAACAATTCACCCCACCCTTTCGTCCCACAACCACCCACCTCACACCACCCCCCCCCTCCACCAACCCCACCCACTGCCTACTTAGTTGTTAAAGTTCTTATTTTATTCTTTACACAGTTTTATTAATATATATAAATTAATTTCTAATTAAGAGTTAAGGGTATTTTAGTAAACTTACAAGTTATTATACGATGTTTAATGTGATCAAACCAAACAATACAAATGTTATTAAACCACAACAAGCGATCAGTCTGTCCAAATATTATGTTCATTAATACGATACAATACAATACAATACAATACTGACACCATACTATACTACACTTGTACATGAATGAACCACGGGAATTAGTACCTAAAACAAAATTGACAAATTACAAAAGCCTTGGAAAAACATCTACTGGGTGAAACAGAAGGTGCATAATCAGCCAAGGTGACAATTAACCGGCATCTTCATGGTAGTTATGCCCCTTTCCATACAAGTGCGCATTCCATGATGTAAATCCTCATCACAAGTTATTAGAATCAATTCTTTTTCTTCATCTTCATAGGTGATCCGAAAACTTCCAGTTTGTATCCCAAATCTCTTCTCAACTTCGAATTCCAAATCACTTTTCCCCGACGAAAGACTGAGCGGGAATTTAACATTCTCACCATTGTAAGATGCTTTTATGCTCATACGTTGACTTACGCTTGCAGGTTGCTGCACTTGTCGTTTATGTGACCACCTGCCTATGCCATTGGCTCTACAGATTCGCTTAAATGTACTTCGACTCACTGCAAACAACAAAATGAGTAAATTTCTCAAATGGTCACTCAACAGAAACTTGACTTGGATTGATTTCAAAGAGTTAAAAAAAAAAAAAAAAAAAAAATTAAAAAAAAAATTGTGATCCAAATCTAGACCCATCCGTTCCTATACCAAATAAAATAGGTCAAGTACAACCAGGAAAAAAAAAACTTATTTTAAAATACAGATTCTTCAATAAACTTGTCACAAATATAATAAAATAGAACATAGGTGGCAATGCTAATATTGTAAAGATGCATTAATCAGTTCTTCACATTTCTTACACTACGTGTACCACACTTTATAACTGCTCATCCCGAATGTTATATGGTTAACTTTAAAGAATACCAAAGCTTTAACTAATTTGACCAATGTATTCATTACTGGCAAAATAGAGAAAAAAGATTTTACCTACAAAGTAAAGAGACATTTTTAACTACAATATATTGACATTGTACGAAATTATGATGCCTTTAACTTGTCTACAAGATAGGCATTCTTACAGTACGTGTACAACCCTTTGTAACTGCTCATTGCAGATGTTATATGGTAACCCGAAAGAATACAAAAGCTTTAACTAATTTGACCAGTGAATTCATTACTGGCAAAATAGAGAAAAAAAGATTGATACCTACAATGTAAAGACATTTTTAACTATAGTATGTTGACACTGTACGAAAATATGATGCCTCTAATTTGTCTACATGATAGGCGTTTTGGCAATTTGGCTTGGCAACAGAAATACCAATGTGAATGGAGACACTCCAAGCCAGTAACACAAGTTCTTCAGCAACATAGAGAAGAATTTGTATCTTTAAAATAAAAAAGGTCTATTTGAGTAGAAATTTTTAACTTCATGGGGGCCATCCAAGTAAACTTTCGAGTGCCTTTTCTGGTTAGAGCTACTTTGTAAAAAACAAGATATAAATTGAGTGACTTTATTGATACAAAGTGATTTCATACGGCGATTTCATTAAGTTGAGTAGTACCATTTGAGAAATTTACTCAAGAACAAAATGAGTAGGTTAATTTGTTGCTAAATTTTTCATTCTAAACAATGACGTCTAAAGTTCAATTTTAAATTTGATAACTAAAATAACTGAGGTGAATATTAATTAAAGTGATCATATGCTTACCCCCTAAACTTTGTGCAGCATCCTCAACCTTCTTTCCAGATTGTTGTTGTAAATCCGTAAGAGTAATTCCGGCTTTTCTTTCTGTCCTCTTGGTCTTGGCTACCCGTGAACAGCTGTGATCTACTGTCGTAGTTTCCTTGACATGCATTTGTTTGTTCAAATCAATTACTTCAATATTCACTCTTTCTTCATCTGCACGAGGTGCCATGATCCATGTGTTCAATTTCTTCTGAATTGTTGGATAAAACCAAAGTATTCAAATCAATTACTCCTGCGTATTCTCCCACTCTTTCATCATTTTCTCTTCTGCTCTCCTCTACATGAGGAGTATTCAATTGATCGGCGAGCCATCCATCTTCCATCGGTTCAATTTCTGAATGAGGATTAATATTCATATCCACACTATTGAAATCAATGAAGTAACTTTCCACTAGTGCATCATCTTCCTCTACTAAATATAGGAGCGACGAAGTTCCTTCTTTTCTGCTTTCTGAATGAAGATTATTGTGTTCAAGGTTATCCCTTTCATTTCCCAGTGATTCATTATCTTGCAAGTGATCAGATGAAGTGAAAGGGCCAAAACTAAGTGGCATTTGATTATCTGGGAAAAAATCGTCCATTCCGTTGGGAACAAATTCTTCATAATTAGGATCATCGCTAATAACATTCGTTAACCGGTTTTGAACTGAATCAACGTATGGATCGGTGTTACTGGACACGGTGGGTTGGGAGCCACCTCCTGCATCCCGTGCCGGAACCAAACTACTTTCTTGAGCTGTGCTTAGGGTAAACGCCATTGTTAAAGGGAAAATTGCCTTCTCCTTCCCCACTACCCTCTCACAACTTTTCTTACTACTGTATATTATTATATGTGTTGAATTTTCCGGTTGACATACCAGGTCTTAATTAATTATTATATATATTCCTTCTTGGGGTAATTTTAGCCATTTGTTACCATGCAACTTGGAGAGGTCAAAAAAGGGAGTTCGTAAGACCGGAACCATAAGGCAAAAAAAGTCCAAATGGACCTAAATAATGGTCAAAAAGAGAAGAAATTGTGTCCAAATTCCAATAACACAGTTACTATATGCGCTATTCTTTACCGCATTTTTTACATGCACTGTGTAATTTTTCGGGCTCTCTCTCAGGTCCTTTCCGAGATGAACATTTCTTGGTGTGAAAGGGAATTAGCACAGAAAACGCAAAGTAGTCATTTATTTCAATTACAAAAGATAAACAAATACATAACATATGGTTGGAACAATTTTGAAAATCAGAAAAGTGGAGTATTTATTTTTTTTCTTCTAATAGTTATGTTACCGAATTTTTTACTTCTTTTGCCTTTCTAACATTTGAACTCAAAAATTAGAATTTCTATATTAACATTTTTGGTTCGCTAAAAATTAATGCACTGAGCAGATTGGCGTCCTATAAATTAATGTACCGTCTGATTATGTAACGATCAGGGATTTCAAGGTCAAGAAACCTTCCCAGCAAGGGGATCGAGGCGCTGACATATTGGATTATTTATGTATGATTTCCTTGAATAAGCTACAGCGGGTTAAAAAAGACTGTGGCTAGAAAGATATGGAGGTCATTATTCCCGACCAATCTGAATCCATAACGACCTATGTGGAGGGGTATCTGAGTGTTTACACCTACCTTTTCACATTTAGTTCACTCGACCCGGTGATTGTGGATTTTTGCAAGAAGTACGAGGTATGCCTTGGTCAGATCCATCTCTCGTTTTAGAGGATCGTGGTACTTCTCCGTTATTTTACAACGAATGTGAATGAACCTTTCACGGTTAGTCACCTTCTCCGGTTATATAGTCCTCGAGTATTTCGGGGAGGCATGATTAAGCTCACGAAATGAGCGAGAAAAGCTCCCTTCTCTAGCCTTGATGAAGATAAGGACTAAGGTTGGCAAGGACGGTTCGTTCGGGTCAGGACCGAGGATCTGATTCCTGTGGACAAGATGCCTTTCCCCGAGAAATGGAATCCGACTCGTAAGTGCCCTTCGTTTTCAAATATCCCGATTTTATCCCTGATGTTTAATTTTTACTAATTCTCAATTCTGTTAATGTGTTCATAGCAATTGCTCGAACCCTCGGCGTGGTGGCCAATATGGAGGGATGGGTTGAGAGCATCCATTCTCAGCTCACCTACGCTCAGCGCAACTGGCGTGCGCTATCCCGATCCAGATGGGAGGCCGAAAATCGTGGTGAGTCCTTCATCGGGGTGTTATCCTGTCCTTTCACGCATTTCGCCACGATCAGTATGCTTATTCTGTTTTCCTTCCTTTTGCAGGCCTTTCAAAGGCTACCAAAATTCGGGGGCAGGAGGAAGAAGAGGCCTCAGCCGATGAGGAGGACATCGAGGCTTCCGATCAAGGACGTCCTTCCAAGCCCTCTACTCAGCTTGAGACCGGGGAAGGGGCCGTCGAGGGAGATAAGGTCGAGAGGAGGAAGAAGCGGCCCTCCAAACCTTCTCATGCTTCTTCCGAAGCCAGGAAAAGATCGAGTCTCACCATCAAGGAGCCTTCTACGGAAGATGCTCGGGCACGGGCTCTGGATACCGATGTCATTGATCTACTCAAGAATCATTCCGATGACGAAGATCAGGCGTTGGCCAGGTATCGGCCTTCAACATCAGTTGAAGAGGCGAAAAGCTCTCGTAAATCACTCCGCCCCGGTGGGGGTTCGAGCCGAGAAACGAGTGGGCTCGAAAGATATCCCGAGATCGCCGGTCGTGGGAACCGTTGGAGTCCAACCGCGAAAACCCAAGAAGTTCCCAGCGGCAGACACCTTTACCCACATACACGAGTTCGGATCGACTTCCCGTCGCGGCCCCTCACCATTGAGGGCGGCGCCACTGTATGGCTCGAAGGTACCTTACGTTCATACTTATATGGTATAGGTTCTATCCTTCCAATATAGGTTGTGGCTTCGGCTGAGATCATTATTTGCGTACAAGATTCGCCGCCTCAAATAGTGAATATTCCATCCAACACCGCCAAGGCCAAAGGCAAAATGTCTTAGGGATCTGTGGGACCAGAGGGGGTTTCCGGTCATTCGGCCGAGAAATATGATATTCCGATCGTGGGCTGCTCGGGATTCGAACACTTATCCATCCCCGTGGCCCATCACTTCGGGGTTAATTTTGGCCCCAGATTGGAGAAAACTTTCCCGGCCCCGAGGGCTGACCCGAATCGAAAAAGGTTGGTCTCGTTTATGGTGCTAGCCGACCTGAACATGTTGTCAGGACCGGTCGGGGTGGCCAGCTACCTGTACCCGCTGGTAACCGAAGAGGACCGGAAGAAGATGAAGGAGGTCAGTGAATCCTGCCTCTTCAACGAGGCTCAACAGGCTTTGAACCGGGTATGCCTTGCTTCTTTTGTTTCTACACTTAACTTTATTTTCCTTTCTTGTCCCAATAATTACTTCTCTTCCTCTTTTAAGCCTCTGTGCTCCATCATGCAGGCTTCCACCGACTCAGGTTGGAGGTGGATCGTCTCAAGAACGAGCTCGAGAAGAAGACTCAGGAGGCGGATGAGCTCAGGGATCTTTATGGGCAGAAGTTGGAGTATATCTCGAGTCTTCCCGATCCCTGTCCTTCGGTCGGATCGCGGCGGCCGGGCGAGGGGCTGGCAGGGCCAGAGGGGGCATGACTCGGTTAGCGGAGAAGGTAAGGGCTTTTAGAGTTCATAATAAGCCGTTAATAGCCGATGCACGCTACACTTTCTCAGGCCCGGGCTTATGTGACCCAGATTGACCAACTTCGGGCAGAGCTTGACGAGATCAAACCCGAGCTCGAAGTCTACAAAGAAAAAATGATTGGTTCTGTTGCCAAGCGGGATGCTCTCAAGGAGCAGCTTCGGGTAGCGGTGGAGTAAGCTAACGAACTTAGGTCAAAACTTGCTTCGGCCGAAACGGAGCGCGATGGCCTTGGCCCGGATATTGCCAATCTACAGACTAAATATAATAGAGCCCTGGGCTAAATCTCGAGCTATGACGGTATGTTGGATTAGTATAAAGCTGATGTAACAGCTGCCGAGAGGGTTAGCGATCTTCGGGGCCGAGTATATGCGGAGTTTATCCCAAAGAGAGACCCTCGAAGAGATTCAGGCTACCAGAGTGGATTTATTAGATCTAATCGAGGAGGCTAAGAGGCTCGAGGCAGAGATAAAGGCCGTGTATAATCCTAAGGAGTCGGATAGCGACCTCGAGTCAGCCGAAGATGATGCCGAGAGCTCGGGTGAAGATTAGGCTTAGGAGCTTTATATTTCCTTTTGCTTTTTTTTTTTTTGGATTCAAGGCCGTTTGTCTGGGCCTTTGTAAATTTTTGCCTTACGTATATAGAAAAGAAGATTTTGCCCGGATTATCTACCATTTTTCATTGCCTTGTTTCTTGTGCTAAAGAATTAGAATATTCATTGGCTCGGTTTAATGTTAGTCCGATTTATGCCGTTGCCTTAGCACGTATCACTGCATTAACAAAAGTAAAATTTAAAGTGGTAGCGACTCATTCTTTAGTGCGGCTTGCAAAAGGCCCTGTTTGCGAACTTAGACGTCTCTGAGTCGCACAACGTGATCGGGTCCTAACCCATAATGACTTCGGTCATTGTTTCATTCATGAGTGGCAAGATAAGTCGAGTTGTCGTTCTTTAGGTTTCTTAGACCATAGTTTTTAACTGTTTTAGACCATAGTCTTTTAGATTAACGCGAGGTTTTTTAGACCGCAGTCTCTAATACTTTAGACCGTAGTCTTTTAGATTAACGCAAGGTACTTTTAATTTCACGCATTTCGTATATTTGGGGGTCCGGTCCGGCGAAATGCAATATTGGAAATGCAAGATGATTTTTATTGATGGAACCGGAGATATAATTACAATCTTTGCCGTGGCAAGAACAAACTAATTGGACACGATTCAACCGATCATTTGGTCCTTACATCTAATCCTGTCATTCAAGCCTTGGCCTTACATGGGTATCCCTTAGCCCAGAGTATGATAGTCCCCTAGTACTTGAGTCTGAAACGTGAGGGCTCGGGTATTATTTATTCGAGATGGGCAATCTCTAGTCCCCGATCCTTGACCGGTCTTCTATATTTTAGTAACACGCTGTACGGCGCTGCCTCATTAAAAACCTTACCGGAAAACCCACTTCGGGACAAAACCGATCAAAGGAAAAAAAAGTACAGCACGTGCTTTTAGTCCTAAGTCTATGACCTTTCGACTTCCACTGTGCTGCTTCTGATGTCCACTTAGGTCGTATGCCTGCATGGTTAGATTAAAGGGGATAGAAAAAATAAAAGGTTACTTGTACCTTTAACAGTAGTACCGCTTTAGGTGTGCCACGTTCCAGTTATTTGGGAGCTGTTTTCTATTTTCATTCTCAAGCTGATAGGAACCTTTCCCTGTTATGCCGGTGACTCTATATGGCCCTTCCCAGTTCGGGCCCAGTTTTCCTTCGTTGGGGTTCTTGGTGTGAAGTGTGATCTTCCTCAAGACTAAGTCCCCAATCTGAAAGTGCCTATGGTTAGCCCTTCGGTTATAATATCTTTGCATCCTTTCCTTTAACCTGCTAACCGGATGTAAGCAGCTTCTCTTTTTTCGTCCACTAGATTCAGACTAGCGGTCATTGCTTCATGGTTCGGGTCTTCAATAGCATGTTGAAATCTTAAACTAGGCTAGCCGACCTCAATGGGTATTAGAGCCTCGGTTCCATATACCAAGGAGAGCAGAGTCTCCTCGGTGCTCGATTTTACCGTTGTGTGGTAGGCCCATAAAACCTCGGGTAGAATTTCCCTCCATCGGTGTTTAGAGCTGGTCAGTCTTTTTTTTAAGTTCTGCAGTATAATCTTGTTCGTCGATTTAGCTTGGCCATTTGCGCTCGGGTGATACGGGATGGACAAGATCTTTTTGATCTTGTATTCTTCGAAGAACTTGTTGACTTTGCTGCCTATGAATTGCTTCCTGTTATCACATGCAAATTTCACGGGTATCCCAAACTGACAGATTATATGGTCGTAAACGAAGTCAATGACTTCCTTTTCCCTGACCTTCTCGAGTGCCTGTGCTTCAACCTATTTAGAGAAATAATCAGTCATGTTACCTGGAGCCCAGGGCAAAGGCCCTACTATGTCCATTCCCCATTTCATGAATGGCCATGGAGAAAGGACCGGATAAAGCTCCTCCCCCGGCTGGTGTATCGATGGAGCGTGCTTTTGGCATTCGTTGCATTTTTGAACGAAGGATCTGGCGTCGTTCTCCATCTTGTTCCAGTAGTAACCGGCTCTGATCAGTTTGCGGACCAATGAGTCGGTGCCCGAGTGATTTCCACAAGTCCCCTCGTGAATTTCTCTCATAGTATAGTCAATTTCCCCCGGCCCCAAACATCTCGCCAATGGACCGTAGAATGACCTTCGGTACAATTGGTCGTCGACCAAACAAAATCTGGCTGCTTTGGTTCGAAGGGCCCTCGACTCCTTGGCATCGGACGGAATCTTTCCTGTTCGGAGATAGTCTATGTATTTGTTCCTCCAATCCCAAGTGAAGCTGGTTGAGTTTATCTCTACGTGGCCAGTCTCGATGATTGAACTCATCAGTTGCACCACAACACCGGAATTGAATCCCTCTGATTCTACCGATGATCCCAGGTTCGCAAGAGCATCGGCCTCGTTATTCTGGTCCCGAGGCACATGCTTCAGTGTCCATTTCTTGAATCTATGAAGGACCACCTGCAGTTTTTCTAAATATATCCGCATTCGGTCGTCCTTGACCTCGAATATGCCGTTCACTTGATTAATCACCAGGAGAGAGTCGCACTTGGCCTCAATGATTTCGGCTCCCAAGCTCTTTGCTAGTTCTAAACCTGTAATCGTAGCCTCATACTCGGCTTCATTGTTAGTCAAATCAATAGATCTAATATATTGCCTTATGATATCACCAGTTGGCGGTTTGAGAACGATTCCCAACCCGGACCCTTTCCCATTGGAAGCACCATCCGTACATAAGGTACAAACACCCAAACTAGTCCTCGAGGTGAGAAGTAGTTCTTTATCGACTTCGGGGATCATGGCAGGTGCGAAGTCGGCCACGAAGTCTGCTAGTATCTGGGATTTAATAGCGGTTCGGGGTCTATATTCAATATCGTACCCGCTAATCTCGACAGCCCATTCTGCTAACCGTCCTGAAAGTTCGGGTTTATGCATGACGTTCCTTAATGGGTATGATGTTATGACACATATGGGATGACATTGAAAGTAAGGCTTTAACTTCCTAGATGCACTCAATAAAGCCAATGCAAGTTTTTCTAAGTGTGGGTACCGGGTTTCAGCATCACCTAGGGTCCTGCTCACATAATAAACAGGGTATTACGTACCTTCTTCCTCTCGGACCAGGACACCACTTATCGCTATCTCGGACACCGCCAAGTATAGATACAACTGCTCATTCGCCTTTGGTGTGTGTAGCAAAGGAGGGCTCAATAAATACTTCGTGAGTTCTGCTAAGGCCTTCTGACACTCTGGGGTCCAGGCGAAATCGTTCTTTTTCTTTAGTAACGAGAAAAATCGATGACTTTTGTCCGAGGATCTGGACAACCTTTGCACCCCTTTGATGTTGTTTATCATGGTGATATCTTCAATTGCCTTTATCTTATCCGGGTTGATATCAATCCCTCGATTCGATACTATGAATTCAAGAAACTTTCCGAACCGACACGAAGGCAATACGCTTTTTCGGTTCGGCTTCGTATTTATCTTCCTTAATATGTCGAAAGTTTCCTGCAAATACTTTAAATGGTCCTCTGCTCGCAGGGACGTAAAAACCATGTCATCTATATAAACTTCCATTGATTTTCCTATTTGGCATTCGAACATGCGGTTGACCAGCCGCTGGTAGGTGGCACCAACATTTTTCAGACCAAAAGGCATTACGTTATAGCAATATGTGCCAAACTTAGTTACAAAAGAGGTTTTTTCTCGGTCCTCTGGGTTCATCTGTATTTGATTGTACCCGGAGCAGGCATCGAGAAAACTCAGTGTCTCGTGGCCCGTTGTGGCGTCGATCATGCGATCAATGCTGGGCAAAGGAAACGAATCCTTCGGGCAAGCCTTATTTAAATCTTTATAGTCTATGCACATTCTAAATTTATTTCCTTTTTTAGGCACTACTACAACATTAGCTAACCAGTCCGGGTATTTAACCTCCCGAATGGATCCTATTTTAAGGAGTTTAGATACCTCATCTTTGATAAATGCATGCTTGACCTCGGGCTGTGTCCTGCGCTTTTGTTTGACTGGAGGGAAACTTGGGTCTAGACTCAACTTGTGCGTGGTCACCTCTGGTGGGATACCTGTCATGTCTAAATGGGACTAGGCAAAGCAATCGGAGTTATTTTTAAGAAATTCAATAAATTTTTTCCTGAGCTCGGGGGTTAACCCCGTGCCCAGGTATACCTTCCTGTCCAGTAGATGAACGAATAGTATGACTTGTTCGAGCTCTTCGACTGTGGATTTAGTAGCATCTGAGTCATCGGGTACCACGAAGGACCTCGAGACTCTAAAATCAATCTTCTCATCTGGCGTGTTCTGATCCCGGTGTTCCGAGGACCCCGGGATCGGCATCTGTGATTGCTATTTAGCGTCTTCCCCTTTGTTCGGCTTTCTGTCCTTCAACCCTGGAACCTTGGCCATTGCAACTGCTTCTTCGACCGCGAACATTTCTTTGGCGGTTTGTTGCTCACCGTGAATGGTTTTGATCCCATCTAGGGTCGGGAACTTTAAAGCTTGGTGCAGGGTTGAGGGAACTGCTCTCATGCTGTGAATCCATGGTTTTCCCAACAATGCGTTGTATCCCATGTCTCCCTCTATCACATAAAATTTGGTCTGCTGCGTAGTACCGGCAGTGTTGATCGGTAAAGTGATTTCACCCTTCATCATTTCGCAGGCCATGTTGAATCCGTTGAGGACTCGAACTGTTGGTATGATCTGACTCAGTAGTCCCAGCTGCTCGATGACTCTCCATCGGATGATATTAGCCGAGCAACCTGGATCAATTAGCACACGTTTAATTCTAAACTTATTAACAAGAACAGATATTACCAGTGCATCGTTGTGAGGCTGAACGATGCCTTCCATGTCCTCATTATTGAACGAGATAGGACCGTCGAGGTCGTAACTCTGAATACGCTTCTCTCTTGTTATGGAAACTTTGGTGCGCTTCATTACCGGCCCTTGGGGAATGTTCGCCCCCTTCCCCTCCCCCCCCCCACCCCATGATCATGTGGATCACTTGTTGAGGCTCTTTCGGTCTATCTTGCTGGTTGGCATCCACAGTCTTGAAGTGAGTTTTGGCTCGTTCATTAGGAACTCTCGAAGGTGACCTAAATTAAATAGACGAGCAACTTCCTCTCTTAGCCGTCGACAATTTTCGGATCGATGACCGTGGGTATGATGGTATTTGCAAATCAAGCTTTTATCCTGTTTTTCTAGATCAGATTATATTGGCCTTGGGTGTCTTGTTTCTCTGTTGCGGATAACGGCCGCTGCTATGGTCGCTATATCGACGCAGAAATTATACTCGGACAATCTTGGGATTTCTATATTTCCCGAGGATCTATTGACAACATTTCTGTTCATCAGTCCCCGATTACTTGGGCCTCGATCATTCCTCCTATCATTCTTGCCCGGTTCATTGTTGCGTTGTTACCCCTTCGATCAGGTGGATAAGGTTGATACCTATCATACGATGGTCTCGATTCTCGATCTGTCGTTCCTCTCGATCGATCATTCCACACTGGGACACCATGATGCCGATGCGGCTCTCAAAACCTTATCATCCTCGACCGTGATCTTCGATTGATACCTGTTGTGCACATCAGCTTATGCGATTGCCGGGTATTCCACTAAATTTTGCTTCAGCTCCATATATGTGATCGAGCTTCTTGAGTTTAGCTCCTGAGTAAAAGCCTGAACGGCCCAATCATCAGTGATCGGAGGCAAGTCCATACGCTCCATTTGAAATCGGGCCACAAACTCACGGAGGGTTTCATCATCTCGCTGTTTAACGTTGAACAAGTCTGATTTTCGAGTTTCGACCTTAATGGCTCCGGCATGAGCTTTGACAAAAGCATCCACAAGCATAGCGGATGATTCAATCAAATGCTCGGGTAAGTTGTTATACCATATCATTGCTTCCTTGGATAGGGTTTCCCCGAACTTCTTAAGCATCACCGACTCCCTCTCATCTTCGGCGAGATCATTGCCTTTAATTGCACATGTGTATGCAGTCACATGTTCGTTTGGGTCGATGGTCCCGTTATACTTTGGGATATCGAGCATACGAAACCTCTTCGGGATCGGCTTTGGCGCTGCACTTGGCGGGAAAGGCATTTGAACGAACTTTTTTTAATCCGGTCCCTTCAATACCGGAGGTGCCCCAGGAATTTGGTCGACCCTCGCGTTATAGTTCTCCACCTTCTTGTCGTTTGCCTCTATCCTCTTTTCCCCGGATTCTACTCGTTTCGTCAATTCTTCGAGCATCCTTATCAGCTCGACATTTTGCCCGAGATTGTTCCTTTTGTTTCCAACAACGTGCCTTTCTTCAGTTTCCTCAGTCTGCTCAGATGGAGAGACATCGGGTGCTTGATTTTGATTTTGCTATTGTGCTATAACCTCCCGCTGGGCTTGTGATTGGGCCATAGCCATGTCCAACTGATTCCGGAGTTGTTGCAGCATGGCTCCATTATCCCCACCAACTGGTACGTCGCCTACTGATGACCTAATTTGTTTAGGATCAACTGGGGGCACGTTTTTATTAGGTACCCCATTGTCGTTTTCCTCGTGGTGGCTTGATTCAACGTGAAAGTTGACAGAATGAGAGTCTGACATGTCGGGTAAACCTGAAATCAAACTTCAAAGAACAAGTGTAAAAATATCGAGCGTTATCAGAATTCGTATTAAACCACCACCATTATCCAAGGCCCCACGGTGGGCGCCAAACTGTTTACCCTTAAAATGGATAACAATTAAATTTGTACGCAGTGCTAAGGATATGTGGTTTGATTTAACACGACATTGGATTATATGATAAACGATAAAGTGAAATGAAATATTTTGATCTAACCGCGACGAGCGTAGGTCGACCTCGGGTATTAAGAACCGAGGTCAATCCGCCATGGTCGGATATTGAACAGTGAACAATGGTGAAAGAGTTAGAAAGATGAATGTTGATAATTATGTTGCCTGCTCAATACATAAGTGTGCGTGTATATGAGAGAAAACTGGCCAAAAAATAAAGGGGGCCTCCTCTTTATATAGTAGAGGAGTCCTAACCCTAGTACAGATTTAAATAAGGCACAAAATCCCTCAATAACTGATGGTGAAATCGGTGCCGAAATATCCGGCTAGTGGCAGATATTTCGGTCTTCCCCTTATGGTGAGTAACTGTCTTCTTATCGTGTTATAGCATCTCATTCCAACCCGAGCTTGAGAACCCGGGACCTGGCGTGACGGTTCTCACTCCAACCGAACCTAGCTTCTACATGGAGGATATCAGTGCCCTCGGTTTTACCCGTATACAATTATCTATCTATATTTATTATAAAAGCATGAAGTTTTAAAGTGAAATGTGATTGTTTTGCATCGATCAAAATTGATAATTTTTAGTTATACAGAGTTTTATTAAGTAATTTTATCTATTCAGTTAAGGGCAAGATATACATGGGGTCTGTCTAATAATTCAGAGAAATAAAATGGTAAGAAGCAGGCTCTGTCCTTGATTAAAAAATAAAAAATAGTGCAACCACATTTCTATGTAGGGAATTTTTTTTACAGAATGCACAGCATGTAAATATGTTATATTTTTTTTAATCTATACAATTTAGATGTTGCATATTTTAATAGTTTGTAATAGTGTGATTCAATTACTTTTATTGGTGTATACCTTTGGAGTTTGGAGTATACAATTATGTAAATTGAATAACATGAAAGTATCTAACGTAATATACGGACCTCTCATTATTTCATCATCCATAGTTTTGTGCATGAGGTGATCAGGTTTGCACTAATTTGATTTACGCTTTTCATGCATAATAATGTCTTCATGATTGCTTGAAGGGCCGCACTTTGATAGATGTCTGTGGGTATGTATGATTGAATATTATCCATTAAGGTCAAAATACTTGGTTTCCTCATTAGCACTGGTTGGGTTTTTTTTTTTTTTTTTTTTTTTTTTTTTGCTGTATATATATATATGGATGAAAACCGTTATAGTTTCCAACTTTGCTTACAAAAAATCTAATTTTCCCTTCAATTTTGAATAATAAAAGTTTTATCTTTCTATTTCAATTGAACTTTTGAAATACATACTTTAATTGTATTAATAGCAATAAAATTTGAAAAAAAAAATTATCATACAGTTCAGAATAAAAGGGTATGAGAACTTTATAAACATATCATTGCAGGAAAAAAAAAAAAGGCTACTAAAAATAGAGGTAGAACTTACAAAATAATTCTAAATGACATAGTTTGCGGTCTGAACTTGTCCCGCAAAATTGAATTCACACCCCAACTAATAGGGCGACCTATTACCCCGTATATATACATTTAAATATAGTAGATTATTAGCACCCTCAAACGTCACAACCAGATTTTATCTTGGCTGTGTATACACGTGCAGACACGTGTTGTTGGCATAATTTTATGCTTTTTTCTCTTTTTTTCCTAGAAAAACTAATAATCACCATTTCCAAAAAAAAAAAAAAAAAAAAAAAAAACTAAATTTCCTTCTGTTCACGATGCTGGAACAAAACTTCCGGTGAAGCAACAACAAAACAAAAAAGGGTCACTATTTTCTTCCCAGATCTCTCTCTCTCTCTTGCTAAATTATGGTCGGTTTCCAGAGCCGCTGAAGAAGTATGTCAAGAAGCCTTTGTCTTTTGCTGGGCCCACCGACGTAGATCTTCAAAGAAATGCAGCATTAGAAAAAGTGGTCGAAAAGAAAGTGCCATGGAGGAGAAGGAAAGAAGCATGAACAGAGGTATGGTTGTAGCAACAATAGTGGTTTCCGGTGGGTTTAGTGATAAAGAAAGAGAAAAGAACAAAAGGAAAACATAACTATGAAAAAAAAAAAAAAACAAAGAATTTTTAAATTAAATGTAATTCATTGTATAACAACCCATAGAAAAACACATGGATAATTTAGTCTGTTTTTTTAGCATTTTTCATGTCTTTCACGCGCTACTGAGAAAGTTCCACATCATCACATATGGTGCTTAATAAATTCACTTTTTAAATGTGTAGGGGCGTAATAAGTCACTTGATTAGTTGAAGTGTGAACTCGACTTCTCGGGACAAGTTTAGGCTGGAAACCACGTGTTTTGTCTTTAAACTACAACCTAGAGATAGTAGAGCATATCATAACCACAATACCACCACCAAATGAGGAGAAGGAGATGGATAGGTCATGATGGTTATTGGATACAAAGGGAGAGTTCATTGTTAAATCAACTTGGGGGTATATGAGGTTGAGAATTTCAAAGAATGAGACCTATAGATACACTTGGATAAAAGGACTTCCATTTAAAATATCTTTTTTCATGTGGAGGTGTTGGAAGTTTAAACTTCCATTGGATCATGTTTTGAGGAGAATGAAGTACAATATAGTACCTAGATGTTTGTGTTGTTCGTGTTGTTCAAATCCTAAGGAGGAGACAATCCATATATCTTTTATTGCTAACATGACCTTGTCCTATTTTTGTTCTTTTGCGGGTTGATATGTGGAGGGATTACAATTGCAACAGCTCATATTAAAAATGGTGGCAAGCCCCTGTTAATGAGAGACAAAAGCCAATATTTCATGCTGTTCCTGCCGTAATCATATGGGAGTTGTGGAAGAGAAGGAATGTAATAAAGCATAGGGAAAAGAGATCACTTGAAAGATGCATTTATATGATCTATGGAACATTACAAAGACTGGTACAATATAGAAATCCCTCCATCAAACAAGTACCACACAAATGGGGGGGATATGATCCAACTACTGGAGAATTGCAAACCAAGACTCTAGGTTACTAAAGTCAAGTGCCAATTTTCAGCAGCAGGTTGGATCATTTGTAACACTGGTGATGCCTCTAGAGGCAATCGAGGAAGGAGTTCATATGAATTTTGCTTGAAAGATGAAGAAGGGGGTCTAATTTATGCATAGGCTGAAAAGATTGGGTATGGTACAATTATTGAAGCAAAGGTGATGGCAATATGTAACACCCCGTACCTTTAACGAAAGTTTTGACCACGATCCTAGACTTAGAAAATCAGATAAAGAATGTGGGAATTGAAATTTTCCTGTTCAGTTGTGATATGGTGGTTTACGCCCATGAACAAGGGTCGTATTTCAATTTACGCCCATGAACGAGCCCGTGGCCGAAACCAAGAATTTTCCGAACATTCTGGAATTTGACATTTTGAGGTCATATGGTTAAATACGGACCGTATTTCACTTTATGGCCCGTATTTCAAAACGTGTTTGGAATTTGAGAAAACTTCCTTGATAAAAGTTGTAGATCATTGAAATATCTTTCCAACGGTATCTTATGGGGGTCAAACGGACACCTGTGCAAAGAGTTATGGCCATTTTACTGAAGAGACGCAGTGCAGTCCGTATCGCAAAATACGACCGTAAAGTCGGTTTACGACCGTAAACTGAAAATACGGCCAGCACGATCTTGGACGTAAACTCGCATTTTCCGTAACATTATATATTCGTCCATATCGGTTCAACTCATTATTTTTCACTCCCTCAAACCCTAGAACGACTTCCTACTCTCCTCCAACATCAAGAACACCAAGGTAAGTCCATTATAATTATTCCAACTCCATTCTAACATATATCCTTGTAATCTAAACAAGAAATCATCATTCCTAATCTAGGGTTTTCAAGAAAACCCATCTCAAGATTCAAGAATCAAGATTTAGGAAATCTTCAAAACTCAAGTCTCTAATTCAAGTTTTGGAACAATTAAGGTATGTAGAACTTCCATCCACATGTGGGAATCTACATGTTCTTCCCCGCTTCGTTTCCTTGATAATCATGAAGTTCAAATCTTGGGCATTAAACCCAACATATTGGTAACCCATATTTACGTATTTATGTACATGAATTTTGTATCTATATTCATTGTTGTATTCCTAATCTTCCATTACGGTTATTAGGAACTCCGGCTTTAATCAATGAATCATGAATTCTTCCTCATGTGTTCTCATTATGTTTACATGAAACTTTATGATTTTATTTAGCAAGTTACAAGCATGTTTTCAAGTCAATTATATATATAATTACGAACTATTCTTATTACTCATGAATCAAGAACATGTTTGCAAGACTATGACAAGTTATCTTATGAAACTATGTTTACAAGTTATTTCATGAAACCATGTCTACAAGTTATTTCGTGAAATCATGATTACAAGACAAGTACAAGTTAATTCACGAAAATCATGGGCTTCTTAGCCAACTATATTATGTTCATGTTTTTAGGAGTTGCACGAATTACCGAGAAGGCTCAGATAGCCTGAAACTATGTAGCCACCATAGGACAAGGATCGCTCCCGCCCGCTTAGGACGATACCTTAATTTTACAATCAATGGATCCATCGGCACGTTACTACCTTATACCCCGGCAAGGTATAGGGGCTCGCCGGTCCGGCGAGGTACGTACCCACGTATCCACGTGGTGATATCATGTTGTCGGTTTATGAAATGCTCTCCCCTACTATCATGTTTTACTATGTTATATATATATGTACTCATGCTCATGCTCATGCTCATGTTCATGCCCAGGTTTTCAGTTTCAATTCTTATCACGATTATTCCATGTCCCATGTTATTTACTTCGATTCTTTACATACCAAGAGACATTCAATGTGCCGACGTCCCCTTTATTGCCGGGGGCACTCGCATTTCACGATGCGACCGATATACGAGGACGACACATACGCTCGCAAGACGCCTTCGTATCAGCTTATTGGTGAGCCCCATCTCATCTCATTCGGGGTTTAGTCAACTTTTGTTTTATGCTTAGTTATGCATCTAAGGTATGCTGGGGGCCTTGTCCCAGTAAGTATGTTTTCCAGTCAGATCATGATAGAGGTTTCATAGACTAGACAAGTCAGTTATGTTATGTCAGACATTCAGAGTCGTATAGCCATTTTCGGCTCATTCATGTTATTTTCGCACTCATGTTTAAACAAGTATTTTTATTAAGCATTATGACTTACTACGTTTTATAAAGGCTCATCATGCATTCACGTTATATTTCCGCTCATGTATGCCTCATGATAGTTCAGCAAGCCATGTGGTTCGCTCGGTCACATGCAGTCAGACACCGAGTGCCGTGTTACGTCCAGGCCATGGTTCGGGGCGTGACACAATAGTGGAAGCTTTGAGGTATCGCAAAAGAAATCAGTTGAAGCACATCATACTTCAGACAGATTCTAAGTTATTACAAAAAATATTAGTTGAGGGATGGAAACCACCATTTAGTATTACAGGATGGATTGAAGAAATCATGGAGATTGATAGGAATATGCACATTCAGTATTCACATATATTGAGAGAGGGCAACATATTAGCAGATACATTGGCTAATCAAGCAATAGACCAATGAGCAGTCAAATGTCAAAATTTCATGGAGTTGGACAGTGATAAGAGGAGGATACTTAATAGTGACAAATCTCAAATTCCTTATCTTCTGATTAGATCTAAAAATGCAGCTAGAAGAGAGGAGTATGGCAACACAGTGACAGCAAGAACATCAACATTTAACATCAATAAGGAACATAGCAAAAGCAGAAACAGGAAAACTAGCTGATGAACAATATATACAACAAATCAAATAGCTAGCAACAAATCAATACACAAACTGTTGGGAGATGCGAGAAACAGGATAGGTTGAACAACAAAGAAAAAAATCCTGACAGATGAACAACCTCAAATCAACATTCAACAATTCAAACAAGGAACTACTAATAGTAATCGACACAGAGGGTCATTTTCTCAAGGTCAAATGCGTAGGTACGAAACTCAGATGAACAACGAGAAAGGAGGCGGTGATCTTACCTTTTTCCATTGGAGAGCAACAGTGATGAGCTTCAGATACGTAATGGAGACAAATATACCATGAACAAGCAACAAAGAGAGGAGATCGAAGAACAGAGAAGCAAATCGCCATTGATGACTGACAATGAGGAGAGAAAGTGGTGATTCATTTTAGAAACCTTACAAACATTACTTGTTGCTACAATAATTATTTTTTTCTTTGTTTTTTTTCCCTTTCTGCATATTTGTTTTGCTGTTTTGGAACCCTTTACTTTTGATTAATAAAAATTAATCCCTCGGAGCTTTAATTGGAAAAAGAAAAAAAAAAACTACAATCTAGAGAGTATTTCACAAATGACATCAAACTAAAAAAATTATATATAGAATAGACGATATAGATAAAGTGAAACTTAAGAGTGTATGTTGGTGAATCATGTCTGAACTCTTGGTGCACGTTACACAAGGGTAGCTAACTTACGCCCAAATGCTTTACCATGACTCGCTAGAAGAAATCACCACCGCCTCCATTAGAGAAATTTGTGGAATCACCTTATGAAATACCACAAGTTACGACATATAAGACAGAAATACCACAAGTTACGACATATAAGACAGACTCACTCACTCGAACTGTTACACTGAATCAGGAGTGCCCCAAACCCTAGGCCCTATCCAATTTGGCCAGTGGTTAGTGGGTCGGGGAAGTGCTCAGACGGTCTTTCAAACATCCTCCGACAAAGCCAGTTATACAGCCAACAACGAAGCAGGTAACAACCACCAATTGAAAGCTCACCTACTCAGCCAACTCCAGTGGGGTTAAAGAATGTTGAAATTGAGAAGGAGAGGCTTGTTGAACTATCTGTGACAGATATCCTCAAAGGAAATAGGTCTCTATATCAAGGTACATAGCTCCATTACTACCCACCTATTCTTAAAGATGGTGTTAAAGTAGTTAAACTTAATTTAACATAGATTGAGACCCCCCCCCCCCCCCCCCCCGCCCTCCCCTTATAGCCCATATCTCCACCAATCCCACATCTATACCCTCCAAGGCCAACCGCCCCCCCCCCCCCCCCAAAAAACCCCACCCCCTTTCTATAGTATTTCTTTAATTTTATACAAATACTTTAAAAATAATATTTTCTACTATTTAATCGAACATTGAAAAATAAGTAAGAATATCACTTATATTTTAAAAGAGTATATTTTTCTTTGTAGAAAACACACACTAAATATTTGAACAAATAGAATTGGATAAAGAACTGACTACATGAGTTAGCCATGTAGGTCAAGAATATATATTTGTAGGGACACTTTTGACTACTATGATGATAAACGACGAAACAGAAACACTTTAACTTTTCTACTATATAGAAGAGTGAGTTTTACTCACTCTTCGTCGTCCGTCGTGGGCCCCTCCCCATAAATAAAAATTTTGGCCCCCCACCCCCATAAACACCCCCATAAATTAAAAAAAAAAAAATCCCCCCCCCCCCCCAAATATTAAATAGGCCCACAAAAATAAAAAATAAAAAATTGTAAAAAAAAAAAAAAAAAATTTGGGTCCCCCCTAAAAAGTGAAACCTATCACATCCAAACTCACTTTAAAAAAAATTAGACCCCATATTAACAAAATCAAGAATATTAAAAAAAAAAAAATGAATCCCGTATTAAAAAAAATTGTGGCCTCATATTAAACACCATGCGTATCGTAGCAAACACTAATATAATAAAGTTTTAAATACGGAAAGACAAACTACAATGTTATATTAATCGTCTTTTGAACATAGTATCCCATATTGACAAAATCAAGCAATATATATATATATATATATATAAAAAGAGTTAATCTCATATTAAAAAAATAAACAATGTGAAAAAAAAAGTTCAGACTTTGTATTCTTAGCAAACACTAATATAATAAAGTTTTAGATACGGAGCACAATAAAATGAGTTAAACGAAAAATATTTACTAAAAAAAAAAAATGAATCCCGTATTAAAAAAAAAATAAACAATGTTAAAAAAAAAATTGTGGGCCTCATATTAAACACCATGCGTATCGTAAGAGAAACACTAATATAATAAAGTTTTAAATACGGAAAGCACAAACTACAATATTATATTAACTCGTGCTTTGAACATAGTATCCCATATTGACCAAATCAAATCAAGCAATATATATATATATATATAAAAAAAGAGTTAATCTCATATTAAAAAAATAAACAATGTCAAAAAAAAAGTTCGACTTTGTATTCTTAGCAAACACTAATATAATAAAGTTTTTAGATACGGAGCACAATAAAATGAGTTAAACGAAAAATATTTACTAAAAATTTAAAAATAGAAGTTCTTCATGGCCCCATATTAAACACCAACCGCATTTAAAAAAAAAAAAAAAAAAAAAAAAAAAAATGGAACCCACCACATCCAAACTCTTCGGAAAAAAATGTGGGCCCCATATATATTAAACAACAACTAATATTAAAAAAAAAAAATGAATCCCATATTGAAAAAACAAACAATGTTAAAAAAAAAGTGCTTAGAAAATCAAAACAATTAAATCAATAATGATGGATTATCACACATGCGTATCAACCCATTAGAGGGAGCACATGAAATTATTGTACAATGAACATACTTAAAATACTTTTATATTAAAATAAGATAGAATTTAATTACTTTTTCATTTTTCCTTACTCTAATAAATGTGAAAAGAGATTAATGTCATAAAAGAAAAAATAATATTAAATAGAGATCAAATAATTAATAAGGTAAATTAGTGAAATTCTAATTCTAATTGACGTTTTTAAAAACATGTAAAAACAACATGACAAGTAAAATGAGTTAAACAAAAAATATTTACTAAAAAATAAAAAATAGAAATTCTTCATTTAAATAGAAAATCAAATTTCTACTTCGTTTCATCTTAAACATATAAAATTAATATAATAATTTGAATTAGAATTATCCAAATCAAATTTTGATAAAAAAAATTATATGTATTACTTTACTATTACTACTGTATAGAAGAGCCAGTTTATAGAGGCAACATCGCCATCCGTATTCGGTCCTATTTTTTTACTTAAGAGTAAAAAAAATTCTTTATATTACCAACTCTTCTAAAAAGTAGATAGAAATGCTTTATTATATTTATTATGTTTACTAAAATAAATATACTTAAAATATATATATTTAAAAAATAACATACAATTTAATTACTTTTTTTTTATTTTTATTCTTACTCTAATAAATGTGAAAAGAGATTAATATCAAATGAAGATCAAATAATGAATAAGATAAATTAGTCAAATTATAATTCTAATTCGCGTTTTAAACTTAAAAAACCATGCAAAAGACAACATGACAAGTAAAATGAGTTAAACCGAGAATATTTACAAAAAATTAAAAAATAGCATTTCTTCGTTTAAATAAAAAATTAATTTCTACTTTGTTTCGTTTCAAACATGTAAAATTAATTTAATAATTTGAATTAGAATTATCCAAATCAAAATTTGATAAAAAATAATAAGTATTTTACACTTTTAAATTAATCGAATTAAAATTGAAAGTATTAATCGATGCTTAAATATTATTATTTTATCTCAAAGAGAAGAAAATAGTTTTCTTTTAAACAAATCTTCTCTTTTAAAAAGTATTAATAAATTTTCGTAGCAAACACGAATAAAATAAAGTCTTAGATACGGGCACAAAAACTACAATATTATATTAATCGTATTTTGAACATAGTATGTATGTGTATATATATATATATATACAACTACAACTACATAGATACACTATAATCCGAATGTTACATTCATCGGCATAGGCCGCTAGTTATTATAGAAACATGAGTTTGGAGGTGGTTTCGTCGTCCACCTCCAACTCATGTAAAAAAAAAAAAAAGTAGACCCCACCACCTTCAAACTCATGTAAAAGAAAAAAAAAAAATTGGAACCCATATTAAAAAATCAAACAACATCAAAAAAAAAGTGGATCCCATATTTAAAAAACAAGCAATATCAAAAAAAAAAACATGGACCCCATATTAAAAAATTAAATAATATTCATGTAATTCTCAAAGTATCCCCATTAAGTCAATAATGGTGGATTCATTCTTATCGCACGCGTATCAACCCATTAGTGGGAAAGAATGAAATCATCGTATAGCAAAAAACCGGAGACCCCATATTATTGCTTTTCTTCAAAAGGTTAAGTAGCCAAACCATATAATTTCCTTTTTTTTCTTATATTAGCTTGAGATCTAATCTAGTTATTTAACTGTTGTATTTGTCATTCCATCATGTCATTTATTTGTTATGTTTACTAAAATAAATATACTTAAAATATTTATATTTTAAAATGAGATAGAATTTAATTACTTTTTCATTTTTATTCTTACTATAATAAATGTGAAAAGAGATTAATGTCGTAAAAAAAATATTAAATGGAGATCAAATAATAAATAAAGTAAATTAGTCAAATTATAATTCTAATTGACATTTCCTTAAAAAAATGTGCAAAAGACAATACGACAAGTAAAATGAGTTAAACCAAGAATATTCACCAAAAATTAAAAAATAGTAGTTCTTCCTTTAAATAGGAAATCAAATTTCTACTTTGTTTCGTTTTAAACATGTAAAATTAATTTAATAATTTGAACTAATGTAAATTTGATTTAATTTTAGAATTATCCAAATCAAAATTTGATAAAAAAAAAAATAATAAGTGTTGTTTAGGTCCAATCTACATACATTAATAATAGAATATTTTACTCCTTTAAATTAATCGAAATAAAATTCACGTTATCAACTGATGCTTAAATATTGCTGTTGTTTTGTCTCAAAGAGGGGAAAATAGTTTCCTTTTAAACAAGTCTTCTCTTTTAAAAAGTATTAATAAATTTTTGCAAACTTTGTATTTGTAGCAAATATTAATATAATAAAGTTTTGGATACTGAAAGACTATACTACAGTTATATTAATCGTGTTTTGAACATACAACTTATTAGTAATATAAGTAAAAAGATTCAAGTGAATTTTTCTTTAAAAAGCTGACAAAATAATGAATAAAATAATTGCAATTTGAGAAATTATATAACCAATCAACATTAATGTTATACCCTATTTTAACCGGGGTCAAAATAGTTTACAACATCGAATCTTTTGGTTATTTAAAGTTAAAGAGTCCCACCCAATATTTATGGTAATTAGGGCACCCATTAATTAAAATTATCTAAAGTTGATTTTAAAGTTCTTCTAAAACCAAAATTAGAGTAAGAGGTTAGTAACTAACTTGGGAAGGTAATTAGCATCCCTCTAAGTTCCATTAATAACGGTTGACCGACCAGACTTATAGTTAATTAGGCTAAGAATGTAGATGTAATATATCATAATATTTAAGAAAATATTCTTATAAATATTGCTAAGATTATAATAGAAATATAAACATGCTATTTTAAATAAAACTTGTAGAAAGATTTGCACAAAAGAGGTTTCAAATGTTGCTTAAAATAAATTATAAATACGGCTATGCCTTAAATAATAGCGTTATTTTAAAACGAGACTTGCAAAACATAACGATTTGCATATAAATAGAAACCCTTTTTTAGAGAAGACTTAGCCAATTTGAACTTGAAATCACATTATATGTAGAAAATCTAGGCTTGTTTTAAAACGCAAAAGGTGATAGAGTTTTCTTTCTCTTTTTACTAACTTTGTTCAACAATATTCGGCCCAAAATATGTATAATATGATAAATCTTGAAAAATTGTATATAAGATAGATTTGGATTCCTATTTGCACATTAACGACATCCTAAATTTCGAATATGTCGAGAGTAAGTCACGAATCTCTTTAGCTCAGAATATGTAGTCATGCCATTTTTGAAAATCAATTGTTTAATCAAAATAAATATTATAAATACTATCAATAATTTTGGTATCAAAGGAAGAAAATGAGTCTTATGGAATTTCTGATCCACTACCTATTATACTAGAATTAATCCCACTAATTCCGCTATGGTTCACCTAGACTAAGGAAACAAAATAAGACGAAATGTTAGCCAAGCAATCGAATACACAAAGAAAATAAAACAGCGTAAATCGAATCAAATGGATCAGCCTATTTTGGGCTGCTGCGGTCTGTAGCTGTTATTGGGCTTGGCCCAGAATTTGGTTTCCATTTTCTGTGCTGTGGATAGGGGCTGGACAGAGAGGACAGATTGCGTTGGGCTTTTAGCCCAACACCGAATTCGAGAGAAGAGCGAGTTCCTCGGACTCGTATGCGGTGATCATGCATAAAATAAAAGGAAAAGAATTAGTATACGATCAATGGATAATGTTAAACATGTAAAAATATAAACTCAATCTAAACAAAATGTATTATAAACTCCATGGCGATATACAGAACTCACCAAACATCTAAATCATAGAATACAAATTGGGACTAACGGGATAGCATGGGCAGACCAAAATAAAGCAATCTTATGGTCAGGTATGATGAAATAACTAACAAGTCTATAGGCTCCCCTACAACCAAATGGTAAGTCAACTAGACAAGAACCCAAAGAATTAATTTAACATATTGAGTTATAGACTCGTTAGGGTAGGGACGAGTAATTAACTAAGAAGACAAGCATCAGGTGCACCATAGCCAAGTCAAACAAACAAGTAGTAAGGCAGTATCACACTCCACATAGGAGTGATTGAGGGTTCAACAGGAAGCCATGATATACACTCCACATTTCACATGAAGGTACCAAACTAAGCATACCAAAACAGGGCAAGGCTACTATTGTGACGACAACCAGGCTCAGTCTGGGAGAGGGCTGACCTTTCATTGTATAGCAAACAGCCTAGATAGATAGAAATCCATACCATTTTTCAAAAATAATGGAAACTGGGACTCGGACACACTAATAGGATTCTAACCTCTCACTCATATGTTCATTAGACTTAAAACAAGAAACTAGCATCATTCTCAGAACAAGATAAATAAATGAAACTGAGCCATATAATAACTATGCTAAGCATTAGTGATACAGAAATAACTTATTAACTCAGGTTAGATCTTTTATTCTGCCAAACTCACCACTTTTCTTTTTGTTCAAAAGAGAGATCTGAGGCTTAAAATGGGTTTGAGACAACATCATAAAAGATCGGCAGCCAACAAACATAATGATTAGTTGAACTAAATTGTAATCGTTTCAAAAATGAAGCTTAACCATACTATTATTTCTGGGTAAAACAGATCCTAAGGGATGGCATGATGTATTCAAGAATTTGAGGTTAATTCAAATTGTTCACTTTAAAATAAAAGGGACTAGCTAATGCAAGCAGACATCAAAGGTGCTTATAGGCAGGCCTACTGCCAAGGCAAAACAGTCGAGCAAAGTTGTCTAACTACTGATTAAATATCAGGAAATTATATAACTGAAACATGCATTAGTTTGAGCCGAATCGGTTGGAAGAAAAGAGAAGAGGACTTCAAAAGAAATTAATCAAGCCTCACTGCTTAGCTCACTGATTATTCTTATAACACAAAGTCATTGTGGCTTCAAAGATCGAAAATTCAGATTTTTAGGCCTACAATTACCCTTTTTGACAGTATACTTAAAGGATATTCGACTTGAATCTATTAGCGTTAACACAATCACCTATCATCACATATTACAGACAAAACATAGTATTGATCCTTGTTAGATTTTAAAAACAAATGAGATTTAAACCAAACACATAAACATTCTGAACAAAGGAGAACTAGGCTAACTAATGCATAATCATACTTAACTGAGTGAAATGATCATATAAGACTTGCTGGACTGAGCTAATCTAGACATATCGAGCAGGTTTAACTATTAAACAAGATGGAGGGCATCATCCATCTGGTTATAATCAACATGCTTAACAGCCAACTAAGCTAACACACATAATCCTATTAAGGCATATTAAGTACATGATATAGCTCCTATATCTCGAACAAACTGGACTAGTAAAACATACTTAGCAAAGTAGCTAATTATCATGCCAAATCAGAATCAAACTAAATTAAACTAATCTTAACTATATGAGTTTACATAGAACAGAACTAATACAGAGGGAGAAGGAGGATTTCTGACCTTCTTCATGTGCAGTGAACAGGGCGTCGAGGGTCGCGAATCTACGCTCGAATACGACGAACGATTCGAACCTCAGGTCGAGACGAACCAGAAGCCAAACGCAATTTTTTGGTAGAGACAGTCGATATTTGTTTATCTAGTTGTAAAAAATATTTAGAAGGATTTAAGGTGGCTGAAGGAACTCTCTTTGGCTGAGCGTCTAAGGTAATATTTATAGATGAAGTTGAAGTTCTAGGGTTTCATCTCTTTTGACTCAGATTCCGGAGCGGGAATCCTTATTTTGTAATGTAGCCGTTTGAATTTTGAACCAAAGCTATTTTACTCTAAAAATCGATTTCTCAGATCTGGAGAATCAAAAGCCAAAAGTCTCCTAACTTCTTCGTGTTTGACCGAATATTTTTGACAGAGAAGCATCAAGAGATGCTAGAAAGAGACGATTTTTTGTGTGGAAATAGCAAGGCAAAGCTGTGTAAGGGTGAAAGTAAGACTGGGTTTGCACTGGAAATGGAGGGGAAGAGACAAGAAAATGACGTAGCGTATTGCACGAGAATGGGGTGTCACGGGTCTGCCATGGCTGAACAAGGTTTGGATTTTGGTTGAAAAGGGAAGGGATGAGGAAGAGGAGAAAGCAGAGAGAGAGGAGAAACGAGAGAGATGAGAGAAAGAAAGAGAGAGGCGAGTATGCGGCTGAAAGGAAAGGGGAACCCTACCCATTTCATATTTTATGAAAGGGCCGGGTCGGGTCAAACTTAAATGGGTAGTGGGCTGTTGACAAATGGGCTAGTCTGAAATAATGTTAGTGGGTTGATGGCCGTTTGGGCTAAAAATGTTGGAGCATATTATGTTTGTTGTTTGGGCCATTAATTTGGCTGAAAAACACTGGTCTTTCCTCTTTTATTTTAATTATTTTTTGGGCTTCTAATTTAATAGCTAGTACAATATATACTATGATAAATTATGATTAATATGTAGAAAATAAAAGACTTGATAAAATATAATTAATTTAACGAAAATAAAGTGACGACGAACCCTTTTGAAATTTGTGATAAAGTGATGCTAGTAATAGTAAAAAAAAAATGAAAATAATGATATTAATAGTAGTAGAAATGGTAGTGAAAATAAAATACTTAACTCGTCAATAAATTTAAAAGCCCGAAGAAATAAATTAGAATAAAGGAGGGACACAATTGGGTGTCAACAATTAATAAAAACAAATTTTGAAATAAAAGAAAAATATATGGTTCAAAAAATTAATTTGATGTGTAACTATATAACATAAACTTTAGTAGAATTTAAATTAAATTTTAAAGAAAATACATTTATGATGTGAGACTACACGATAATATTTTCACTAAATTGATATAAATGATAAAAGTACATATTAACAATATATCATTGTAATTATGAAAGAAGAACATAAGCAAATATTGTATCATGCTAACAACTTTTCTGCTATCTATCGAGATAAATTACACATTTGAATTATCGCGTGAACTTTCTAATTTTTATTTGTGAATGATAAATAAGAAATGATTGATCTTAGAAGAATAATGTATAATGACTCGCGGTTGTTGTATAAAATACAATTCAATCTCTAAGCAAATATATATCTTTGCAAACCTAATAAATTTATAGCATTAGTATATATATATATATATATATAATTCTTTACAACTTAAGAAATGAATGCTCTCATAATTAAAAAATAATAAGTTATGTTACTTTATTAAATTATATTACTAAAATTTTGGTTAGGACCGGTTTAGAATGTAAAAATTTCAACGGAACAAAAACTTTGAGATGAAATGAAATCAAATAATTTTCTATACGTACTTCTTCGAACGAAAATGTTATCATACTAATATTATTTTTTCGTTAGCTCATATTAGGCCTATTGGGCCCGTGCTTCAACATCTAGTCCAAAGAAAAAAGTATAACTTACTTAGCATAGCTTACATTATTACCTGTTTATGTAACATAACTAAACTTTATAATAATTATATTTAGTAGCTAAAATATAACATATTTACTTCCTATATTATCACTTTTTTACCACTCATCGATGACTTACACCCATAAATTTAAGTCAAAAAAATGTCCCTCTCTCCTATCCCCTTAAATACACGCCATTATGCCCAATATCCCTTAATTTCCTCCGATTTCAAATCGCCTTTTACAATAGTTCAACTTCACTTGTTTATCTCTAATTAACTACTCATTAATTTCACTCATAATTCAAATCTAATTCCCAAAAAAGGTAAGATTATATACTGATTTTTACGTTTCACCATGTATTTAACTTATATTTTTTTATTTTTTTTTTCGCTCGAATCAGCAAGGCAACTCTAAATAATTAATTATCACTGTTTGTTCTTGGTTGTTTTTTGTTAGATTCAAGTGAAATGGCTAAGAAAGCTTCTACTCCGATGAGGACTAGAGATATAGAACCCGAATTTTCAATTCCTAATGTTTTGGATTGATATTTTAATAGTTGTTTTTCATATATATTTTGGTTATATTTTTAACTGTATTTTGATTATTATGTTCAATATTACTTATTCTGGTTTCTGTTGACTATATTTCAGATATATTTTTCATATATTTTGACTATATTTAGAAAAATTTCAGAAAAATAAAAAAAATAAAAAAAAGTTGCAGTGAAAACGTTGCTACCTCAATTATAACTATATTTTGGCTATATTTTTTAATTGTATTTTGATTATTATGTTCAATATTACTTATTCTGGTTTCTGTTGACTATATTTCAGATATATTTTTCATATATTTTGACTATATTTTTTAAAATTTCAGAAAAATCAAAAAATAAAAAAGTTGCAGTGAAAACGTTGTTACCTCAATTATGAACTCAACTTGAATTCAATATTTCAACAGATAAATTCAAATATATATTCGTCGTTTAAAACGAGCTCTGTTCACTGGTTTGATTTTGTTATTTTTCAAAGTTTTTTGATGAACTAGTTTTTGAACCTTTTTTTTTTTTTTTTTGTTAAAAATATGAATGTACTTTTTGAATTCAAATTTTTTTGAATTTGTTAGCTGTTTGAATGAGATATGAGATCAGATATAGAATGAGAGGATATTTGCGTGAATCAGGGAACATTAAAAATTGATTTTAATTTAAATTGGAATAGATTTTGTTTCCATAAACATAGCACTTTCAATTTTCTCAGCGTGTGTATTTTCGTTTTATTTATCCTATATTTAAGTCGACGCATCTACTAGCTAAATATAGGTCCTCCAGCTACGAATTGTAAATGTAGAACATGTAGTTATAGGTTGTTAGAAGAAATTAAAAGATAACTGTTTGTGAAAATTTTACTAAACTTTTTTTTGCGCGGATTGTTCTTCATTTGGGGTGATCTTTAATTTTCGGCCTTCAAATTGGTGGTCTTTAAGTTTTGCCCTTCACCTAATCTGCTCGAGGGTTATGGTTCGAACGCCCGAATTTCCAAAAAAAAAAAAAATCACAAAAATGAGAATTTTAAATCGATCATGCAAATTAAGGCGGAATCGGGCACTTGGGCGTGAATTTGCAATTCACTTTAAAACCCAAATTACGCCAAATGGGTATTTGGTCTAATTTCGTAAAGAAAGAAAAGTTAAAGACCACCATTTTGAGGGACAAAAATTAAAGACCACCCCAGCGAAGGGTAATCCTGCAAATTGCCCAATTTTAAACGCACAAACTGCAATCACAAGAACAGTCCAATACAAATAAGGTTAGCTTGATATTTCCTTATTTGAATGTGACAGCAAAAACTAATTAATTAGATTTGGAACTAAATTTCAGAAGTCGTATTTGTTTTGAACTCTATTTTTAATTACGTTGTTTTTCCTATTTACCAAAATAATCAATAAAAATATGATAAAATTAGACTAAAAGGGTATAAAAATTCGTTCAATATTTAAAGGTTATTTTAGTCAACCAACTTTTATATTCGTGCTTTTAAAATAATCAAATTAGCGTGGTACTTAGAATTTTTTCTAATCATCAAATATTCCAAATACACTAATTCAATTAATCTGAACTCAGGCCGAGGAGGCCTATTAAGGGGTAAACCTTTCCCTCGTCGAAAGATTCTCAATTTTCATGGCTCAAACCCGAGAACTTATGATCATAAAACTTCACTTTGGCAGGGATTCTGGTAAATGGATAAAAAAGGGCATAATGGAATCAATAAAGGGTTCTATTTCGAATCAATGCTGAAGTTACTAATCGAAAATGCGGATCATGGAACTATAATGGGAAAGTTTATATTCAATATGATCATGACAAGGTACAGGAGAGTGAGTAAATACAAATATAGATGAAGAAATATGAGCAATTTTGTGCTCATAGAGAGAATACAACTAACATAAAGCTACAAAGTGGGCAACAAAATTTGAAACTTGAGTTCTTCACCTGTGGTGTTTTTTATTCTCCTTTCCAACCAGCTTGGCGCGCTCTTTTCTCCCAGAGGGAAGTCAACTTTTTTTCCTTGGCATACAACACGACAGCTCTTTCTCTCCCGACTTCACAGGTTTCGGTGGTAGCAATGCACTTCTCAGCCTCCTTTTGGTACTCGTTAGCTAATCTTCTCGCCTCCACAAAGGTGATGTTCATATGATGGACGTGCTCCTTGTCGACAGCCTCCTGCAGCTTCAGCTCTTCGGATAATAAATCCACAAACTGTTTCTCCATCTCTTCCTTAAGATCCGGATCATCTTTCCCGCAGTCTGATTATGCCATGTGAAACATTACAATGTAGCATGTCATGATTTCAGCTTAAAATAATTTTTTGCAGAAGTTCTAGGTAAGCAAGATCTAATAGAAGCAATACATCCAAAAGCAGTATGCATAGTTCTTTTTTATAACCATTGTGTCCAGGCCAGCTTGCGCGCTCCTCAATTAATTGGTACGGTGTACCTACTACCTCCCACCAACACAGGTACCAGATAACTCCGCTTAGACAGATGAAAGATATCAGCTAGTATTTTTGTCTCCACTAGGATTTGAACCTGAGACCTCATGGTTATCATCCCACTTCGTTGACCACTAGGCCACACTCTTGGGTGTGAGCAGTATGAATAGGCTTTGGGTTTGTAACATGGAAAAGTGGAAGGCACTCTGCACAAAGAAATCACAACTAATATCTCTAAACTGTATTGGTGGCACGGTAACATATTTATTGCATTGTAAATTACATATAGCATCTATGAGCATGTTCCTTGAACCAAAGCAGCTTTTTTCCCCACTTCTGAGACTTTCTGGTTTACGCACTATACACTCCATAGTTGTTCATAACCGTATCTGAGGATCCAAAATATGCTATAGGAACTGACAAAGTTGCAGAAAAAGGATTTAGGCAGCGTCTCTATAAAAGGGTTATAGTCATGAAGTGCTCACTTAGCAAATAACTTGGTTTAAGGTCGAACTTAGTTTAAGGAAAAACTCAAATCCGACTCAAATCTTTCAGAAGATAAAGCATCCATCGTCAAGGTGATAATCAGTTTAGTGTTGTTTGTCAGTATCATCTTAGCTTTGTTCTTTCTTTTTTAATGACTCTAGTGTCTGGGCCAGCTTGCGCACCTCAGCTAATTACACGAGATACCTGCTACCTCCTACCAGGAGAGGTACCGGGTAACTCTATCGGTCAAGTCTTGGACAGATGGGAAGAAACTCAACTAGTTATTTCCTCGGTTGGGAATTGAACCTGAGACCTCATGGTTCACAACTCACTTCATTGACCACTAGGCCCTTGGGTGCTCTAATTAGCCTTATTCTCAAGGACTATAGTTTTTCGTATTCATCAGAATGCAGTGGGGTATGCATAACCATAGAATTAATTGTATTAAAGGTCGAAAAATTTCCAAGTTTTCTTGTGAAAATGTGACATAAGTACATAACATTCTTTCTTGAAGAGAAGAATAAAGGGTAAATACTAGATAGTGAAGAGGAGTCCGAATAGAAAGCTCACCTGTAATTGTAAGGTTGGCCAAGCCTGCACAAGTGGAAAACAAGAGCAGGACAATGTTAGTTTAATTGGTAAATCAAATTCCATCTACTGCACCTTATAAATTATATATATAGAAACTATCACAAAGAGTTGAAATACCAAAAAACATTGAACACTAGTATATTCCATAGTGAAGACATACCGGAAAAGAAAAAAAGAAAAAATGCAATCAAGCAGCGTCACAGAGTTCAGTTTAACAGCTCTACCAGCTATGGAAACAAGAGTTTAAGTTCTATACACCGTCAATGTAAATAATTCTTTACACCATCAGGTCATTCAAAAGTTATCAATAGATAAGCTTCCTTAAAATGTGAGATTTGAAATCTTAAAAATAAGATATTTACCTGCTACAAAGGTAAAATGACCTGATAGTGTAAAAATTATTTACACTGACGGTGTATATAACTTAAACTCTAGAAACAATAACCTACCTTTCAGCGAAGTCTAAACAGCTAACAGTCATTAGGATAATAAACTTTGAAGCCTATGTTTTTGTACGGAATTTGACATCGTCTATTAGTCAAAAGGAACCAATACAGTGCTTGGTACTTTGCAGAATTACCTCGGTTTCTCAAGAAGAACTGAAAAGTCGATACACGACGGAGACTCTGCATAGTACTTTTTTAAAAAGTACAATGCAGGATGGAAACTTTGCATCGTACTTTTAGAGGCATTTGGAAAAGAATATAAGGAGTAATTAATGAACATCGGATATATGTTGCATGTAATTGAAGTCCACATTCTTCAGCCCTTACTTTTCAGCAAAGACAGATTTTTGAACCTCTACAACAACAATAACTATGCCTCAACCAAAACTAGCAGGTGTCGTCTACATAGATCCTATGTTGTGAATGGGCCTGGACCAGTATTGGCAAAGCGGCCCAACACTGGATTAAGTGACTGTGTTTGGGATCCGGGTTGATAAATAGCGACTTATGGGAGCAAAGGCTTATGCGTACTGTGGAGAAAATGTTTGTTCCTCTCATCCCCTTCCTCTGAGTCTAAGCTTCTCATCTCCATATTTCTATTTGTGTATCTTCCGTCTTCCCATCCCTATCTGTTCCTCCTTAGTGTTGTATTTCAGTTTAGTATTTCTAAATCCTGTAGTAGTTTGAGTTTAGTCGTAACATCCTTGTCACTGTTGAAGTATTAGAAGTGTGTGTGATTTGCTTTGTTACATTAGACATTTTCTCAACAATACGCATAAGCCTATTTTGCTTCCATAAGTCGCTATTTATCAACCCAGATCCCAAACATAGTCACTAACCCAATGTTGGGCTGCTTTGCCAATACTGGTCCAGGCCCATTCACAACATCCTATGTCCCATTCCGCTCTTTGTACCAGATCAATATCGGGAGAAATATCAATAAATTACCTTGTACTTATAAACAAAAACCACTATACCCATTTCGCTTCGACCAAATACTCAATAGTTTGTCTTTTAAGAAACTCAAGTTTCACGAGTGGGATAAAAGGATTTCTCTCGTTTTCTTCATAGTTTGCTTAATTATGGGAACAGAAAAGTAGAAACTTAAGGCGAGGCCTAATCAACAAACTTTGAAACCATGAAAGCAAAATGGTAGCAGAGAGCTCCTTGTGACAGTAGCTAACAACACGGCTCACTTATTTTCCTACATGGTATCAGAGCTTGTCAATCAAAGTTTCACTCAAGTTTCTACTACATCCGATCTGACCTCAATCTTTACTAAGCTCGAGCAATAATCATAAGATTTTCCATTTAATTATCTAAACAATGCCTGATCCTTTTAGAGGCAAGACCTTCATCCCCACTTTTAGCGAGAAGGACAAGTTTCTGACAAAGTGCAAGCGGAACAAGTTAGTTAATGAAAGCATTGATTCATCTGTTCTCCTTTCTGGATTTAACCAAAATGCAAAAGCAGAACACACCCCGTCATGCACCTTTAATATTTTTACCAGCCTCCGAGGCTAGTTTAAAGGATAGCATCGACCAAATCCGATACTAAAGACAACATTAGAGAACCATTTACTTCCTTAGACTTTTTCTGTACTTGTTACCACATAAGCATAAAATCACATATTTACGAAGCTTATTTTCTTCATAGTTTGCTTAATTATGGGCCAAAAAGGTAGAAACTTAAGGCGAGGCTTGATCAACGAACTCTGAAACCAGGAAGGAAAAATTGTAGCGGAGAGCTCTTTGCAACAATAACTACGCACCGCTCCCTTATTTTCCTTCATGGTATCAGAGCACATCGTCAATCAAAGCTTCTCTTAAGCTTCTACTACATCCGATCTGACCTCAAGCTTTACCAAGTCTAGCAATAATAATAAGATTAGCCATTTATTTTATCTAAAAGTGTCTAGTTTTTTTAGAGGCAAGACCTTCATTCCACTTCTACCTTATCACATCTTTGAACACAATCAGTGCAAAAGAGATGGACCAGAAGGGTCTTTAGGCCAACCAAATCCAATACCAATGCTACAATCTGCTTCTCACCGGCATCTGATATTTCCAAGAACCAATTGGTAGAAACTTGACAGTCAAAGAGCAGTTTGTTTAAAGTAAAAGATAGCAGTGAACAGGGTAATTAAGAGGTTACTTAATAAACTCTTTACATGTAACCGAAAATCTACCGTCAATCTAAACATTATAATCTACAATCCAACCTCAACCTAAGAAAATACCAAAAAAAGATGATGCCATATAACAGTACAAGAACCCCAAATCACCAAAGACAAGATCCTCAAACTTGACCCTCAAAACTCACAACAAAACTAACACCACGCAAAAGAATGAATCAAACAAAGAAAACCCAAAAAAGGAAATCACACAACAAACGTATAAAAATAGGATCTTTTGATAAGTACAGCATAAAAATAGGATCTTTTGATAAGTAAAGCATAAAAATAGGTCGACACTTAGACCACTAGAGCAGTTTGTTGAAGGAAAACATAACAATGAACATGAAAATTTAGAGGTAACTTAATAAACTCTTTACATGTAACCAAAAATCTACCATCAATCTAAACATCATAACCCACAATCCAGCCTCAACCTAACAACACCCAAGAAAAAATAGGTACTGATGCCCATATAACTGCTGAGTAACACAAATCACCAAAGACAAGATCCTCAAAACTTACATTAAAACCAACACCAGGCAGAAGAATGAATCAAATAAAGAAACCCCAGAAAAGGAAACCAGTCACAAACCTATGAAAATAGGATCTTTAGATAAGTAAAGCATAAAAATAGGTTGAAACTTGGCAATCAAAGAGCACTAGAACCCTCAAAACTTACATAAAGCTAACACCAAGCAAAAGAATGAATCAAATAAAGAAACCTCACAAAAGGAAACCAACAACAAACATATAAAAATAGGATCTTTACATAAATAAGAGCGTAAAAATAGAATCTTGGATCTAAAAAAAGCTGAATTTTACATACCAGGAGCAACTTCAAGAAGAGAAAGATGAGGAGAGCAATCACATTTACAAAACTAAGTAAAAATGCCCATATGACAGCTCAAGAACCCAAATCACCAAAGACAAGATCCTCATAGTTGACATTTTTATCAACCAAAGAAAAAAAAGGAACCTCAAAACAACTAACAATAAAACTAACACCACGCAAAAGAATGAATCAAATAAAGAAACCCCACAAAAGGAAACCAACAACAAACATATAAAAATAGGATCTTTAGATAAATTAAAGCATAAAAATAGGATTTTTTTTACATACCAGGAGCAACTTCAAGAAGAGAAAAAGGAGTGTAAATCACATTTACAAGGCATACAAGATTGAGCATTCTTTTATTACTCTTAATTTCTTGAACTTCCAATAAATAGCAGGACAAGATACACAAAGAGCAGAAACACAAATACAAATAGTACTGATGCCCATATGACAGCTCAAGAACCCAAATCACCAAATACAAGATCCTCAAAACTTACCATAAAACTAACACCAGGCAAAAGAATGAATCAAATAAAGAAACCCCACAAAAAGAGACCAAGTAACAAACCTATAAAAACAGGATCTTTTGATAAGTAAAGCATAAAAATAGGTTGAAACTTAGCAATCAAAGAGCACTAGAACCTCAAAACTTACAATAAAGCTAACACCAGGCTAAAGAATGAATCAAATAAAGAAACCCCACAAAAGGAAACCAAGTAACAAACCTATAAAAACAGGATCTTTTGATAAGTAAAGCATAATAAAGCTAACACCAGGCTAAAGAATGAATCAAATAAAGAAACCCACAATGAATCAAATAAAGAAACCCCACAAAAGGAAACCAAGTAACAAACCTATAAAAACAGGATCTTTTGATAATTAAAGCATAAAAATAGGTTGAAACTTAGCAATCAATGAGCACTAGAACCTCAAAACTTACAATAAAGCTAACACCAGGCAAAATAATCAATCAAAGAAAGAAAGACCAAAAAAGAAAACCCAGCAACAAAGCATAAAAACAGGATCTTTTGATAAGTAAAGCATAACAACAGATTGAAACTTGGCAATCAAAGAGCACTAGAACCTCAAAACTTACAATAAAGCTAACACCATGCAATAGAATGAATCAAATAAAGAAATCCCACAAAAGGAAACCAAGTAACAAAGCATAAAAATAAGATCTTTACATAAATAAAACCAGAAAAATAGGATATTGAATCTAAAAAAAGCTGAAATTTACATACTAGGAGCAACTTCAAGAAGGGAAAGTGGAGGAGAACAATCAGATTTACAAGGCATACAAGATTGAGCAGCTTTTACCCTTAGTTTCTTGAATTTCCAATAAATAGCAGGGCCAGATACACAAAGTAAAAGATAGCAGTGAACAGGGTAATTAAGAGGTTACTTAAATTAACTCTTCACATGTAACCAAAAATCTACTGTCAATCTAAACATTATAACCCACATTCTAACCTCAACCTAAGAAAATACCAAAAAAAGACGATGCCATATAACAGTACAAGAACCCCAAATCACCAAAAACAAGATCCTCAAATTTGACCCTCAAAACTCACAACAAAACTAACACCACGCAAAAGAAAGAATCAAACAAAGAAAACGCAAAAAAGGAAATCAAACAACAAACGTATAAAATTAGGATCTTTTGATAAGTATAGCATAAAAATAGGATCTTTTGATAAGTAAATCACAAAAATTGGTTGAAACTTGGGAGCAATAGAGCAGTTTGTTGAAGCAAAACATAACAGTGAACATGATAATTAAGAGGTTACTTAATCAACTCTTAACATGTAACCAAAAATCTACCATCAATCTAAAGATTATAACCTAAGTCCAATTCAACCTAGGAAAACACCCAAGAAAAATAAGTACTAATGCCCATATGACATAACCCAAATCAGCAAAGACAAGATCCTCGAAACTTACAATAAAACTAACACCATTCAAAAGAATGAATCAAACAAGGAAAACACAGAAAAGGAAACCAAGTAACATATGTATAAACATAAAGAATGAATCAAATAAAGAAACCCCACAAAAGGAAACCAAGTAACAAAGCATAAAAATAGGATCTTTATGTAAATAAAAGCATAAAAATAGGATCTTGGATCTAAAATAAGCTAAATTACATACCAGGAGCCACTTCAAGAAGGGAGAGAGGAGGAGTGCAATCACATTTACAAGGCATACAAGATTGAGCATTCTTTTATTACTCTTAATTTCTTGAACTTCCAATAAATAGCAGGACCAGATACACAAACAGCAGAAACACAAATAGTACTGACGCCCATATGACAGCTCAAGAACCCAAATCACCAAATACAAGATCCTCAAAACTTACCATAAAACTAACGCCAGGCAAAAGAATGAATCAAATAAAGAAACCCCACAAAAGGAAACCAATAATAACCTATAAAAACAGGATCTTTTGACAAGTAAAGCATAAAAATAGGTTGAAACTTGGCAATCAAAGAGCACTAGAACCTCAAAACTTACAATAAGCTAACACCAGGCTAAAGAATGAATCAAATAAAGAAACCCCACAAAAGGAAACCAAGTAACAAACCTATAAAAACAGGATTTTTTGATAAGTAAAGCACAAAAATAGGTTGAAACTTAGCAATCAAAGAGCACTAGAACCTCAAAACTTACAATAAAGCTAACACCAGGCTAAAGAATGAACCAAATAAAGAAACCCCACAAAAGCAAACCAAGTAACAAAGCATAAAAATAGGATCTTTAGATAAATAAAAGCACAAAAATAGGATCTTTTTACATACCAGGAGCAACTTCAAGAAGGGAAAGAGGAGGAGAACAATCACATTTACAAGGCATACAAGATTGTGCAGCTTTTACTCTTAGTTTCTTGAATTTCCAATAAATAGCAGGACCAGATACACAAAGTGCAGAAACTACAGCAAATATCACTAAATAACATCTTAAACAATTCCCAGATTGCCTTGCCATTTTTTCTTTTTGGGTTTTTTCTACCTTTGGAAGTGAGATCTATAAGGCAAAATGGATCTACTATAATGGGTTAACTGGGGATTTTCATACTGATGTGAGCTAAAATGGGTAGTGATTAATTTACTACTTTAGTACTGCATACTTTGGATCTACTCTCTTGAAGGTGTTACGGTAAATATCCACTGTTTTTTATTTTTGGTTTAGTGGGAGTGTGCTGTCGGTTGTGTGGTGAAAGTTGACATTTGGATTAACAAGATTGTTGAAAGTCCACCGTCAAGTTTCTCTCTTTTCTTTTTTTTTTTTTGTGGGTTAACATCTATGCTTCACTCTAGTTTCCTTTTTTGGTTTTTTGCTCTTCACTCGTTTCCTTATTTTGCGGGGTATTTTTTCTTTTTAAGGCTTAATGCCTGCCCCCTAAACTTTTTTTTTTTTTTTTTGATATTTTAATTACTTATTATTTTTATCGAATTCTTGAATTCGTCTTTAGGTATGTCTAGGAAACACAATTCGATTTATATAGTATTTCATCTTTAATATAGCAACATGCTAATATATATTCTATTAATTATACCATCTTTTAGCTAAGGTTAGCAGCAATTGTGAGGAAAAAAAGTGAAGTAGCTCTTAATTAAGCTGATAGTGGAAGAGCAGAACCAGCAAAAATCGACATATCCATGACCTAAAGCATAGCTTACCACATGTCTAAAATATTATTCCACCTTCTTTCCTCAATTTAATTTATGCTTCTAATAAAAATCAAATTTAGGCGGTTTGATAGACACACTCGAGGACGAATTCATGGGTTCAATAGGAACAACTCTTAGTTAAGGTGCCAAAATAGAAAAAAGGATCAGGTTTAAGGGGTCGCATAAGCATTAAGCCTTTTTTTAATGCGTTTTAACTTACCATCTCAAATTATGTGTCGTGGTTACTGAAAAAAATTATTTCAAATTATTAGTTGTTTTAGGAGTTCAAGACACAATTAATTATTTGTTCTCATTTTATCCTTCGTAGAATTTTGTTATTAATGGAGATGATACATTATACATGAATAGAGTAAAATATTTAATGGAGATAACTATAACTTAGACATTAATAAGGGGAAGTCAGTCAAATAATCCTTCTAAATTCCGTAAGGAGCGTGTAAACCAAAACAAGACAAATAATTTGAGATAAAGGAAGTATATGCGTTATATACAAAATATTTTATAGTTAAATCATTTACAAAATTATTATAATTAATGTTAATTAATAATTTAAATAAATGATAAGTAACATATTAATATTATATTTGATAATATAAAAGATTTATTATAATCAAGCAAATTAATTTAATTACATCCCGTCTTAATTCCTTCATTCAAGACAGATCGAAGCAGATTATAGGCATGTTCAAATTGGTCGATTATTCTCTTCTTTCTCTAATAAAATTTTGATTGGGAGCAATGTTTCTCTTTCCTTTTTTTCATTTTTTTAAATGAGAAAAGGATCGTATTTTTGAAGATTAAGATATCTGAATATGACTACATGCTTGACTATTAAGCGTTTTCTAAATTTAAATACTTAATGATTGTTTATTTTCTCAACATCTAAATATATAATTATATTCATCTTTATTCAAAAACTAATATAAATAAAATCCAAAACAAAATTTATAATAGATGTTATATTTACAAAGTACTAAAAAAATTCGTAATTTACATGGTGTCGTAAAGAAATTGTTTGTTTGATGAAATATACTCTAAAATCTAGAGAAAATAGTAATAACAACCAGTGGCGGAGCCAGGATTTTCATCTAGGGGGTTCAAAAATTCTAAAAGGTAAATACACGACGAAGTCAGGGGGTTCACCATCTACTATATATACATAATAAAACAATTTTAACTTTGAAAATACACTGTAATTTTTTACCGAGGGGGTTCGGATGAACCGCCTGGAGCCAATGTGGCTCCGCCTCTGATAACAACGGTGGTCGACGATAATGGGTGTTTGTTAGTGGTAGTCATTGAGGAGTCTAGTGATGTGGCTAGAGCTAGTTGTGCAGGGGGTGGCTAAAAATGTGTGATGGTTATGGTTATGGCTAGTGGTGAGAGTTGATGATAGTAGGTATTGCGCGTAATCGACAACATGGTGATTATGCGTTTGTTAAAGGAGATATATCAGTAGCGGTAGTTGATGATGGATGTGGCTCATGATTGGTTAGTTGGTGATCATGGTTGTGTTGTGTTAGCTAGCGCAAGGGAAAGGCTGAAGGTAGCCGTAGTAGTTATCGATTTGGAGATTGTTGGTGGTTGTGCAACATGTAATGCATAGAATAGTGGTAAAATGTCATATTCACATGAAGAGAATGTCGCTTTAGTGATACACTAAGAATGTGCACTAGATTTGAGTAAATAGAGACTTGTCCAGAGCAAATAATGATTGTAAAAGCAAAAAAGATTTGCAGTTTTAATTAAGTGATTCAAATTCAGTCGTCAATCAAAAAGATAACACGACAGAATATTCGGTGTTACTGCATTAAGCAAATAAAAAAAAAAATTGGCATAGTGCAAATCAGACTGATTATGAGGATGTTTAGCTCTTCTTATATTGCGTTACATTTCTAAGAAGTTAATTCTCATTTACTAGTAGAATTTCAAGTACAAATAAAATGAATTAAGAATTCTAGTTGAAGTAATTTCCTTAATGGTAGAATTATAGGACAGTGGTTGATTGTGATTGGATAAGAACAAAGAAGCATGGACAATTTGTCTTGGCTGGCATTTGTGGAGGATTTAGACATACTTGGAAAATATGCAATTAAGATGAAGCATTTCATCTGATCTTTTGGATGCATTTATTTGTACTTCCAAATATGTCACATTGCATTTCGAATATAATTTTCGTGGTAGGAAAAATTCAGATTATATCAAACTGAATTCTTAGTGAAAATAAAATAGATTTAACACTCATTTCGACAATTACAATAATTCAAAGAGGCATATTTTTAGCTAGAGCGAGGAAGTGGTTGACTCTCAAAATTCACTATTAAGTTGTAATTAGAGTCGATCAAGAGAAAAGACGATACCCAGACGAGACATTAGACGATCTAAGAGGTAATTGTATATGAATAAACACGTGCATACAAACACTCTCATATTCCTATTACAAGATCGGCCCAAGAAGAAGTTCGTGAGACAAACAGTTCGCCTTGAATTATCTTTGAATAAGAGGAACCGTCTTAGGAAATGACTTAACTTAAAAGAGAGACGTCGTTGTTGCGAGGTGAGAGAGCAACTTGTTTGGTCATGCGTGCAGTGCACTCATTCTCATTACGAGAATGAAATGATGCCCCACATGAACTCGAGACTAGGACTCCTTACAATCTTTTTAGGAAAATGCAAATGCTCGCGATAACTTTTCGCAAGTATATGTGACCATAATCCTCATTTATAATATTCCTTGTGTTTTTATGCTGGATTTGATATACATAATACCAATTGTACATATTATTTTTACATTTTAATTCAACTTTACGTGCTTGCAGTAGCAGATTGTCCGTCTTATATTTCAGGTAATTAGTTCAAACTTATTATATGCAGTTATATGTGACTTCAGTTTGTAGAAATTAAACTCAATATAGTTTCTCTTTTTTCTCATAACACCTTTTTATTCTCTTCCACTATGTCCAAAGTGGTATAATGCATGTGCCTTGAAACAAGTGACACTAATATGCATATCATATCTAATTTTGTTTGAGATCTGTGTAGTACTCTTCTAACCACTTGTGAATAATAGCCATTTCTTGCTTCCTTTGCATGATTAACCAGTCTGGATCATTCTTTGTCTCAGATCGAAAGTCAACATGGTGTGCACCTAAATAATTAGAAAAATTAAAATATGAAACTATTACTTGTAAAATAAATCAATGTCTCTAATTAAGATGATGATATACAGAAGCATGTGATACCTTTCTGAGTTACCAGAGCCACAATGCTAGCTGATATATTTTTCAGCACACTGTCATAAGGAGAACAGAAAAAAATCAATTTGAGTAACGGTAATCACAGACAAATTCAAGATTTATAGAGTTTGTGGGTTTTACAATGAGTATGTTCTTATTAGATATATATATACATTTTAAAATTTTCGCGTATGTATACAAAGTTCGAGCCTATGCATTCAACTAAAACCAACAGAGTCCGTCTCAGATCCGCCTCTAACATTAACATCCACAAGAAATTATTTTGAACCTGTTTGGGGTGAAATAAAGGAATAAATGAATGAAGAAAAGAAAAAGATTTATAATCATACAAAACTCTCTGTTGTAGCATAAAATTCAGCACATGGACCATGTGAGATTTTTATATAGATTTAGTCTGAGTAGAATTTAACTTATATATACCAACAGTTGAAAAGAACTTTTATACTATCAACATATTTTTAAGCTATAAACGAGTAACTTGTCTTATTTTTCAGGTATATAGACTGTAGTTATCAGTTAAGTAAATTGATACTCTTTACACTGTCATTGTATAGAAGTTATATTCAAACTTACCCTCCTCTGCTCCATGGATCTTGCATTCCATTAGAGAATATCATGTTGCTGCCAAATCTCTTAAGGACTTGTTCAATTCTCTGAAATTATAGACATACTTTATTCTTATTAGAATGAAAACCAAAGTATGCAAAGAACATTTGCATAAAATATTAAGTTGAGACTGTATTGGTCAGACTCTTCAAAAATGTCGCAAGATGCGTGTCGAATTCTCCAAAAATAGTGCACTTCTTGTGGATCAAACACGAGTGCAAAGAACACTTTTGAAAAGTTCGAGCAACACAGGACTGTAAAAAAAAAAAAAAAAACCAAAAAAACAAGTGAGAGAACTCACATAACCACCAAATTCAGTAGTGATCCAATGTGGTCTAGGCTCAACTCCATATTTTATCTTGCAATCTTGTCTGAACTCCTTGTAGCTATAGGAAGATGGAGGAAACATGCTTTCATTTGAACAAGTCATTGGCATAACCATTTCTGTACATGCCTGAAACTCAGAAATCAGGACTAAACAGTCAATCAATTACGTCTGTATTAATTGGACCAAGAATTCAAAACCATTTTTTAATCAAATCATAACCAAACTAAGACGGGAAAAGATTCAAATTTGATGCTATGCTATTTGAAATAGTTCAATTTTGCTCACCGTTAAACTTTTGGTTTATTCATATTCTTGCCTTTAGCAAATTATTTCGTATTTGTCCTTTCCTTTAATGGGAACCTCACGATGAATGGATGGACTACACGTGTCCAAATTTTTCAAGGAAAAATGCCCAAATTTACCCTTAACCTTTGATTATGGTTTAAAATTACCCTTAAATGAAAGACAATAAAGGGGGTGCTATTAAACTTCCTAATAACAGGATAATACTAGATCAAAAGTTTAGCAGAGGGAAAAGTTGTTCAATTTCTAATAATATTTGGTAAATTTGATCATTTTCTCAACTAAATTTAATAGAAGTACTAGTGGGAAATCCAACTTTAAGGAGCCGTTTGGACATGGTTTGAAATCATGGTTTGAAACCATGGTTTCAAACCACGATTTGAAATCATGTTTGGACATGTAATTTGGATATCTTAAGTTGTATTTTCTCTTATAAACATAAAAACCTACAAGTTATGAAAACTATCAAAACATTCCCAATTCTTATATAATCTTACTAAATGAGCAAGTCATAGTTCATAACAAATTAATACGCTACTAGAAGGTCTTTCTAAAAAATATAACACCAATTGATCAAACTTTAGTTCAATAAAAATGAAAAATTTGACGTGAATAGTGATGTAACTACTTTTTAATAGAACCCTCCCACATGGTAGACATAAATAAAGGTTGGTGGAAGTTAATGAGGTTGGTAAATGGTTGGTGCGAGTAATTATTAAAAATATTTACCAACTTATGGGTTTTTTTTTATAAAATATAAACTTATGGGTCAAGTTTTATATTTAAAATTTTTGAAACCATCGTTTGAAGTCCCAAATCATGCCTTTTTGGATGATTTGGGGTTTCAAACCACAGTTTGAAACCATGAGATGGAATGCATGTCCAAACGCTGGTTTCATCTCATGGTTTCGAACGGCATGTCCAAACGCCTCCTAAGTTCACCGGTTCTGCAGTCATCAGTCGTTTAAATTTTGGATCTGCCACTAATAAATTCGAAGGATAATCTAATTGGAAAAGATTAAGACGTGTATTATGTAAAGTTTTACGTACCTGCCAGTCCCAACCATGAAGGCCATGAGCATCAGTACCACCTTCTAAATTGAAACATTTTTCTGTTTGTGTATAATTGTAATATAAACTTGCTGCAGCAAATGCCCGACTGAGTTTTGAAGCTCCTTTTGGCAATCCATCAATTATCTTGCACATCTTAATTCAAAAGAAAAAAAGATGTTTGAGCTTTACAACTGACGATATAAAAATATTTACACAATCAGGTTACTTATGAACTTGGTGATCTATTTTCGTTGCCCCCTTTAAGCGTATGTGATATAATCATTCTTATCTCAGAAGAGAAATATGCAATGTCCCCACTTAAGTTATTAAGTATTCCCAAAGACGAGGCGATTTCTTTTTCATTACAAATAAATATATGGCAAGCATTAACTGGTAAATTAATAAGAAAAAAAAAGGGTAATTAACCTGCTATACTAGGTTTAAACTACACTGATTGTGCAGGAAAATACACATTGTTAGCGAAATTGTCTACTTTTGTCATCCGTTTAAAGTTGGGGCCAATTATGCCCACCTTGCCTTTATAAAATTGTCACATATTTGCCCTTATTTTTCAACTAAGCTAAGGAAATCGTTACAAAACACAACTTTGGACCTTTTATTATTTTGTGACGATTCCGTTAGTTGAGTTGGAAATACAAGCAAATGTGTGCAATTTGGTAATAGTGAGGTCATAGTTGACCCCCAACATTTTAAAGGAGTGCAAAAGATCATTTTGCAACAATAATTGCTACTTTAGACCTTTTCCCTAAATTTATGCCCTAAAAGTACAATCAAAGTATTCATAAGATAATTACATACAAATCTAACTGATAAGTTAAAGCAGAATTAGGTACCTCTTCTACCGGATATGCTGGCAATGGCATCATAAAGTTAGCCTCAGTAGGATAATTCACCATTGCTGTGTATACAAAAGCTTCCCATAGCCAGTCCCTAGCTGAATAAACTGAATGCAAACCTCTGAAATATGTATAAATCATAGTATTATTTTAATGACTCTTAAATTGATCTTGTAATATGCTATAATGAAAAAAATTATCTCTTGTTCATTTTTGTATTAGGAGACTTACTTGCAAGTTCTGAAAAGTTTACTAACTTCAGTCAATCCTTCTTCATGTGCAGATAAAGCATCCAACTCTGCCCAACTCCCCTTTATCACTTTATAACAATTCAAGCTTGCCTCCTATTGTGAGGGGAAAAAAGAAACAAAGATTTTATGAATAAAACCTATTCGATTTTAAGTTATGTCCATAGTGAATGAATTTTTACATTATGATATCACCTAAAATATAATTAATGTAACTATCCATAATAAATTTAATCAATGACGACCTGGAAAATAAGGCAAGTTACCTGTTATAATAGGTTGAAAACACTGATAGTAAAAAATTTATTGACAATTCAGCGAAGGCGGATCCAGAATTTAGATTTGATGGGTTCAAACCTTTAAGTTCAAACTGTTATTGCACTTCTAAAGCTATGCGTTCATAATTTAATATTTGCTGAAACTTTACTAATTTTTCACATATACTTATACTTCATGTTCAGTTTCAAAAAAAATATACTTATACTTCATGTCAAATGTTTCAAGTTCAGCTTAATCCAGTGAATAAGGCAATAGTTGCCGCCTCTTACTGTTTGTGTATATAATCAAGTTGAATCCTATTCTTAAAGGAGCATAGGGTGCATGAGTGTGGCCAGTGGCGGAGGAAAGATTCTGAATTAGAGGTTTTATCATCTACTATATATACATAAAAAAGAAATACGTCAAAAGTGTGGTTTTGCAACCCCCTTCCGTCCCCCTAGCTTCACCTCTGAGTGTTGACATGTTGGATCAAAAGATTTTAAGAAGGGCTTAATCTGTTGTTTAGACTTAGTATCACAAACCTTGAAATCCTGGGAAACAGCATCATAGAAGCTTGACCAAGGAGTGATTTTGTCAAACTGCAGAATTGGAGCTGAAGATGCCACTGCACCATTGGCTATATGAGGGTACTTTAGTCTAAACCAAGCAGCCAGCACTGTTGGAAACAAAAAAAAAGGGAAAAAAATTTAAAGAGGAATTAAAGACAAACTAGTGTTTAAGAGTGAAATCTATATATGAATTGTTCAGCTATGTATTTGACAAATAGTGGCGAATTCGGGAAATTTACTAAGGACGTTCAATATTTATATATTTAAGAAGTATAGTATTAATCTATATACACAGTATAATTTTTTGACGAAGAATGTTCAACTAGTAACCTTCGTTGTTTGTACCTCCGCCCTATTGACAAACGCAGTAAGTGAAAGAATAGGTATTTAGCAACCATAGAATGCAAATTCTCACTATTTAAAAAATGTGAATTTCCAACGATGTCCGATACGAAATTTCAGCTTATGACAAAATTCCCTCGAACATTTCCGTCAGAAATTGGCATGTTTTTGTACTATCTAGTGATCCACATGGATTGGACACTCAATAGGTCCACTCATGAATGTCATGTCATTTCCATCTATAATATTAATAGGCACATTATCAGCTAAAAGTTGAAACGTTTTCACTTATGTTTTCACTTTTCTTTTCTTTTTTTGTTTGTTTGTTTTGTGGGGTTCTTCAATCTTACTTACTTCCTCCATAAGAGCCACCAAAAACCACAACTGGTGATGATTCAGAAGAAAGATTCTGCTTCAAGCTCCTTATCAGAACAGCATAATCAGCAAGTGCTTGTTGTGAATTCAAGTATCCCAGTGTCTTTGCTGACTTGTAAGATTTATTTCCAAATGGCATTGAATCCCCATAAAACCTATGCTAAAAAATTCCAATTAAAAAAGAAAAAAAAAAACATTGTCATTAATTTCATTCCCACTAAAAAGATAAATAAGAAAAGAGATTTAGGAAAAAACAGAAAAGAGTCAAAAATACTCATTTACAATACGAAATATCTTAATATTACCCTCCGCTATATTTTGGAGTCATGTATAGTCTTGTCGCTAACAAATAGTTTTTCATATTTCCCTTGACGGAGTTCTAATATGGTTAGAGACAGTGGTCTAGGCAGAATTTTCACTAGAGGTTCATCTTATGCTATATATACATTAAAATAAACTTGTATTTACTATTTGATTTGGGGAAATGGAGATTTAGATGACCCCTTCCACCACTTTAGCACCAATCCTGGTTAGGAGAGCTTTGATAAGAGAAGATAATTTTAAACCGTAGTCAAAAGGAAATGAATAGAATTTAAAGTTTTTTAAAGTATTTTGACACATGGAATCTACCCAACCACGTTAGAGCTACATTAAACAAAAAATGGTAAAGATGAGACCATTTCTAATAGTAACAAGAATATGAAGGACACCAAAATATAATAGAATATAAAATTAAGATATTTCGTACAGTACAAAAAACATTTTCCCTACAAAGTACATATGAAAGCATTTCAAGATTTTGCACATACTTCAATGAAGACTAGAAGAGCATGGAACTTGGGAGCAATATCAAGCATAAACCCGGTATTTGCAGCAAACCAATCAATATTTCCTTCATTGCCAGTGTAGACAAATATTGGTCCTCCTTTATGCCAATATTTATCATTTATGAGGTACTTTTGATAAAACACTTTAGAACTCTTTGGTAGAAAAGTGAAGTGATCAAGAATTTGAGGGAAGTAATGAGTTTTGAAGGGTATTTTTGTCTTTTCATGTTTCTTTACTAGTGAAGATTGGTAAGTTCCTGGAAGATAATTTGACTTGATTTCTGCAGATGCAATAGAGATTATGAACAGTAGAAGCAAGAAAAATAGAGAAGAAGAAGCCATGGATATTTTCTTAGTTCTTGATGAGGATGAGGATATTTGCATCACTAGTGTCTTTTTCTTGGTAACTTATATACTGGCTTTACTGAAAAAGTTGTTACATAAAGTTCTTGGTTTTTTTTGGATGATTCTGAATCCTTAAGGCTTTTTATATCATTCTACTTTGTCATAACATGAAGAAGGATAAGGGGTATATATGGTAACATCTCACAATTCTTAGCTCATATACTTGCTTTGAACATTTACAATTTTCAAATTTAGGAAAATATCCTTGGAGGTTAATAGAAATAGGCAAGTATTTAAGTGATTCTTACCAATTAGTAGTTAGTTTGTTTTTCACCAGACGTTTGGTGTCTGCTTTGGGCAGGGGCGGATCCACATCATTGGGTGTGGGTTCACGGGAACCCACAACTTTTATCTTAACCTTATATTTATAATATGAAATCCTTCAAATATATAAGAAATTTGAGCTGAGAACCCAGTAACAATAGACACAGCTAGCTGGGAACGCACAAGCTTCAAATTTTGGATCCACCTCTAGCTTTGGGTCCTAACTAAACCAAATTCTTTTCGTATAAGGCTCAATAAAGGGGAGAGGCGTTCTCTATTAAGATTTTTTTTTCGTTCTTAGGTTTTGATATCAGAGACATCTGAAGGAATTCTATCCATCTCACCGCAACCCTTGATGATAACTACTTGGATTGTTAAGAGCATTCAATGCCCCAAATAGTTCTCGTTTTGGAGCCTCTTTTCTTGAAGCATTCCATCAATATCTAAAATTCACTTTGAAGAAATTTGTCTTGAAAAACCTACAATCTCTTGAGGTTCATGCACACTTAGTGAAAGATAGGGTATGATGAGAGAAAAATCTATATAAACAATATCAATTAATTCATAATACGTTTTAGTCTTGTTAACATTTTTACTTTACATTATATGCTTTTTGACAAGTTGTTTAGTTTTTCACATATCTGTACGTCAATAAAAAATATATATATAAATGAACTTCTAGTACTACTTTTTATTTATATTTTCATGTATATTGATCTGAGATGAGTTTATATAAAATCATATGGTCAGTAAGAATTTATATAGTTTACCCCGACGTATTTAAGATTAAAACATAGTAGTAGTTATGATTGTATCTGATATCTAAAATCTGCCTTTCGAACTAATCTGGACTTCTGTTAGACAAGTCCTTTAAGAGATCATAAAGCTCCTTATCAACAAGGAAATATATCATCTATGCTCACATACATACATAATTGTTTTACGAAGCAATATCGGATATCAAACCCTCTGCCAAAGGGTCAATGACATTAATCAATATGTTATATTGACAGTCGAAAAGACAGGAAGTAGGTAATTATGAGTTAGTATTATGGGTCCTAGGCCTTTTGTATTATTATAAGTATAATTTTAGCCTCTTGAATTGATTTAAACGATGAAAAGGACTTACAATCAAATATTCAAAGATTCCATATGTCTTCCTATAATTCTCCTCTATGCATTTTCAGACTCTAATATACAGTTGGGTATAAATTAACATAATGACAAGAAAAGGGAGGGATAATGACATTTTTAAATAAAATAATTCCTTGGCCTTACCATCCATTATCTCTATTTATCCACTTGCCAAATGGGACATTTTATTCACAAACACACATAACGATATCACAAGCTATTTAAAATATATTACTATGACGGTGAGTCATTCATAATTCTTTAGGTTAGTTTGGTTGCATGCATAAGATGGTATAATATTTTGTCTAAACTTGTGAATGGAGAAGATAGTTGGTGTGGTACGCTACTACAAGCGGGTAGAAAATAGATGTGGTGGAGACTGTAGTCAAGGCTATAGATAACGATTACTTTAGATAGATGCTTTTCATGAACTATGTTCAGTGACATCTAATATGCCAACAAAAGCGGTAAGTTGATTGTTAGGTTTTATTCCTTACACTCATAAAAGTTAACTAGGTTCGTTCCATTTTTAGGTTCTTTTAGAATCAATTTCAAACCACCTGCTAGAGTTGTGATAATCCAAATGATCCCACTACATATTAGGACCTTTTCAACATAGTAGTGCCTGAAAATAGTGGTAGTAGTTGAGGGGCAATAGTGATGGTTGGCAGCGGTGATAGTTAAGACGGTGGAGATGATTGATGATATAGTGTTTGGTGGTGGTGGCATAAAAATGGTAATTGTTAACGATGGTGATTGTTGAGTGAAGGATATTTTGATCATTTTAATATTATTATAATTATATTAAAATGTGTCATTTGCTTCCTTATCCATTATGCTGCATTTACCATTCACGTTAGGACCATTATTTCCCTAATTACTGATTTGAGTAAATGGATGAATGTGGACATAAGTTCCTTTGAAATTTTCATAACCACTATTCATTAAACCTGCACTTTAATGGCTCATAATGGTCACTTTATTTTCTTTGTAACCTTCTAGTCATTATTCTCCATATTCACACTACTTTATTATCCCACTAATCCACTATTTTCATCCAATTCAATTTACAAGAATGAATTCTTCAACTATAAATAGTTTATCATCCTTACTTTATATGTGTAGAGAAAAATATACATTGGAGAGTTCTTGAAAAAGTGAGGAAAATAAAAGAGAGTTTATTAGTGGAAGGAAGGTGTTCTTTTTTGTGGAGCTTTGGACTCAACATCTTGTCCAGAGTTTGTTGAGTTGTACGACGTGGCTGGGCTGTTGTATCCTGGAGGGGACAAGTTAGGAAGATTACTGTTGGAACGGTAAAGAAATACTGCAGTGGACTTGAATCTACTTAAAGAAAGAGAGATATCCGCGCCTCAACCTGAAGATACATTTATTTCTTCATTTTATTTTTCAATTGTAATTGTATTTTCTATTATATTATCACCGACAATTTTGAGGAGATTCATGGCTACAATTGAAAAATCTGCAGATGTCAAAGTGGGAGATCTTAACAAGTCATTTCGGTTCAACGGTACTCATTTCAAGAGATGGAAGGGTAAAGTACTTTTCTACTTAAGTCTTCTCAATGTTTCTTATGTGTTAACTGAGAAGAATCCAAATAAAGTAGACAACTCTTCCATAAATGATGAAGAACTTATTTCTCTTCAAGAAAAAGATGAAAAGTACGATGAAGATTCATGCAAGTGTTGGTAGATATAATTGTCTATCAGATAATTTTTATGATTATTATGATAGAACTATTAAAAACTTTAGGTTTGTCCACATAGATCTCGAAAAAATACACAAGTTAAAAAAAAAAAAAAAAAACACGTAAAACGGACGTTCGAGCGCAAAGTTATGACCATCTAAAGTTTGACCACTTTACAACTAGTTTTTCTCCCTATATTTTTTAGAATTAGATTTATATTCAAAATAAAGTTATGTCTTGATTAAAAAATAACACGCTTAAATCAAAACCTTAAAAAATAAAACACTTAAACCTAAAGTTTCCAAACAAAACTTATTTCGGGTACCTTTTCAACCCCTAAAACGACGATCCGAACGTTTAAGTATCCTTGATGTATTGAGCCTACATTATAGTACGCAGAAAAAAAAAATCAGGTTCTATATAAAATATTGACGTTTCGGAGTCTTAACACATGACTAATCGTTGGTCAAAGTATGAAAAAAACACTAAGTGTTGCAAAGAAAAGATTTATTAAAATAAGATGTTGCGATCTTTTTATGGAAAAAAACACTAAGTGTTCCTTAAGCGTGTTATTTTTCAATGCGTAACTTTATTTCGAATATGTTGCAAAAAAAAAAAAAATCGCGTAAATCGGACGTCCCAGCGCAAAAAACCGCGTATATTCGAAATAAAGTTACGCTTTAAAAAATAACACACTTAAATCTAAATCCTAAAAATAATAAAATTTTAAGCTAATGACAACAAGTCTTCAAACAAAAATGGACGTCTATGTATATAGAACACTTAAACCTAAAGTTTTCAAACAAAACTTACTTCGGACACCTTTTCAACCCCTAAAATGACGATCCGAACGTTTACGTATCCTTGATGTATTGGGTGTACGCAGAAAAAAATATCAGGTTCTATATAAAATATGACGTTTCGGAGTCTTGACACACGACTAATCATTGGTCAAAGTATGAAAAAAACACTAAGTGTTGCAAAAAATAAAGTTGGTGTTATAAAATAATAAAGCAAGCAAGAAGAATATTGTGGAGAAAGAGAGAAGAGGGGAGAGTTCTTATTTCTCTTATTAGGGATTGTATACAATGAAGAGAACATCTCTATTTATAGGAGAAAGTTAACTTGGTGCCAAAGTCACAAACCCTAAAGTTTCTCCTAAAGATAGACATCCATAATTAAATAATATTTATAACACTCCCCCTTGGATGTCTATTTGGTAGATAATGTGCCTCGTTAAAACCTTACTAGAAAAACCCAGTGGGAAAAAATCTAGTGAAGGAAAAAGAGTACACATTTCTAATAATACGCTATTTGGTTGCCTCATTAAAAACCTTACAAGGAAAAACCCAGTGGGATAAAAACCTTAAAAGGAAAAAAGAGTACAATGCGTATTAACTCCCCCTGATGAGAACTTCAATCCAAAACTTGAATCTTCACATCTCAATCTTGTACACCATCTTCTCGAAAGCTGTGATTGGTAGAGACTTGGTGAATAAATCAGTCATATTATCGCTCGAACAAATCTACGCATATTGATATCATCAATCTTCTAGAGCTCGTGTGTGAAGAACAATTTTGATGAAACATGCCTTGTGCTTTTATGAATCCTCTCTTTAGTTGGGCTATGTATACTGCTGCACCTTCAGTCTTTGAATAGAGTTGCATTGATATATGATATTATTGAAATCACTCCAAGTGCATTCCTGACTTACTTTATAAACAGATGTTATCTTTATATGATTTGACTGTCATGTAGAACAACATCATATGACTATAATCCCTCACAGTCATAGCAAAATACATAAATGCATCAATTGCATAAAGATATGGCACTTCAGAACCAAAAAATTCTGCAAGTTTCTCATTTCAACTTCTTTCAACCGTATCATACATCGCTTTTGAGAACTCTTCAAGAGTTTCAATAATATTCAAGTAATCAACTTGCACCAACAATATAATGATTTTGATTTTCACAAAGACGTAAGGATCAATAGAGTCATTTGTGCTCTTAGTCGATAAATATTCATTAAGGTGATAAAATCGCGTTCACCTTGCTTAACTTAATTCATATAAGAATTATGAACAAATTTCTACAACTTGTATATACTTTAGGCATTTAAAATTCTTCAGAATTTTCATATAATTTTGTCAAGTAATTCATATAGGTCAGACAACATCTATTTCTATTTAAATATGTGACATCTTCTGGTGTCTGGACAGCAGGTTCAATAAGCTTTACGCTTACCAAGATGCGTCATTTCACTTGATAATAATTTCTACGTTAGCATGCTTTAATAGACGTAGAATTTAGATCCTCACAATCTTTTACAATATTGCGCTATATTGTACCAAAGATATCGTCGACGATATATCATTTGTATCAGTTCGCAATGTGACATAACTTATTGAGATCTCATCACTTCTATTATTTTTAGGTACCTAAACCTCTCATGAGGTTTCATGAAGTGTAATGTCGTAGGCTCTTCAAGAGCACATTGCCTCCTTATAATGATCATTGATCATTTGCTCCTCTTTCTTTTCAATGATTATTGTATTTGGAACCGATTAGTCTACCACGCTTCATGCATGCTATAGACTACCTTCGTGTGACATGAATTTAATTGAGCATTTTGCAAAATTGAAGTTAGAAATTAATTTTGGGTCAGCAAATACTTCTAGCATTTGAGTTGAATTATCTTTTGAAGGAGGATCATACTAATGATAATTCATAATATATTCCACAGTTGCTTATTCTCTCCCCCTTATGTTAGAAAAACTAATATACATCCCATCTTCTTTGGGGGAATCCATCTTTATGCATCATGGTAGATTAATTAATCGTATACCATACATAAAAAACCGTTAGATGGAAATATCTGGTTCCTAACCCTGAACCAATTGTGAGAGGAGAATTTATCATAATTTATTGGTCTGAAGCGTACAAGTGATGTCGTATATAATATTTCATATCTCAGACCAAAGACATGAAGCTTTGTTCTCATAAGCAATAGTTTAACTATTTATTGGAGGTATTAAACGCCAAACAAGCTTGGATATAAACCAAAAGATTATCAAGATGGATTGTCTTGATTACATAATCTGAAAATTATGCTCTGAACTCAATTATTTTGAGCAAGTAATTTTGTAAATGTCAAACTGCAGGTTGACAATAAACGCACATGTTACCATCTCATTGATGCATCTATTTAAGATATCACAAAACTGGTGAACGGACCCATATTTACCTTTTATATATTTTCAGAATTTGGGGAATTCAATCCCAACATTTGCCAGTATAATCAACTTTTCATAAGAACAAGCAACAAAAATAAATTCTTGAAGAATCTTCTAGTTCTTCAATATATGCCAAATACTCAATTTTAACATCATATTTGAATCGGGATGGCCAAACCGCTCATGCCGACTAATAAAATTATTTATACTAGTAAACTTCAGGTTTACCATACCATGTGTTATATGTTTTAGTAAACTTCTGGTTTACTATGACATGAATTATTTTTTTGCACCAATAAACTTTTAGTTTACCATGTGATTCATCATGCTTATACTTGTGTAGTACAATTTGGAGAATAAAGAGGGTAACCATTCATATACATATTTCTTACCCACTATAATTTTCAAGATATTTAATCCTCCAACCATTTATAGCTTCAATATGAAGCCATTTACTTTAATAAACTTCGGGTTTACTACAACTTGTGTTTCGATCATAACAACTTCGTATATTACAATCTAGAACGAATTACATAATAGTATATAAGCTCTTCAGGAACCTTTAATTTATTCTCTATAATCACATATTGTTTGGACACTACCAGTGTCATGATCTTCTAGAGAAATAGATAGCTCTTCTGGAGCACTTAATTGATTTTGTACTATCAAATACTACCTTGACGTCACTGGTGCCATGACAAAAAAAATATTGCAGCCAAATGAATATTATAAAGACATTCTTAAATTCATAAATGACAAAAAGTAAACATTAAGTTGTACAGTCTTTGATACTTTTATGGTAAATATCTCCTTCAGGGAGAATACCAGCCATTAACATCCGAATATTTTGTCGGCAACCACATAATTATTTCTTTCTTCAGGAAATTTTTGTATGAACTGTCATTTTCTTCTGGAAAATCAGTAAGTAAACATAATATATTAATGTGGTTCTGGTAGAAAGTATTCTACAAAATTTTGTATCCTTTTGCCTTAGAATGATACATAATAAAAGTGTCCAAGACAATTTGACGTACGACAGGTACATGCAAAGAATGACCTTCATACCACAAAATTGCTTTTATATCCTTTGTCATTTTATCTCCTCAGGAGGTATGTTGTGATATTTTTCATTCACTTCGGGAAATAAAACTTGGTCATTTAGATGAGCTTTATACATAATTTTCAATAGCTCATTATTTCTCTCAACCACAAGAAAACAACGCTTCAATATATTTCTTGTAACTCGCATGATGAGCCATATTCTCAAATCTTGTCTGGAACTGTTTATTTTAGTGCACATAATGGGAACCTCAATATAAGGAACAATCAGAACGCAAGGCACAACTTCAGTTGATGCTAACATCTAAGACCCCCAAAATACATATAGAACCATTCTTTAGTAGTACATCCCAACACTTTAAGAAAATTGCAGCAAATTAAATATAAAAATTTCCTTCATTATTTTGCCACCTTAAATCGAAACTTAAAAAATCGTAAAAATCTTTACATGCATTATAAAGTCACAACAAATTTTGGGGAAAATTTTCATTATTTAACTACTTCACGAGTAAATTCAAATTCTTACTACTTTGGGATTTAAAGTTCTACTACTTCAGGAGTAGAGTTTAAAGTTGTTAATTTTACAAAGAAATAAAAAATCAACAAAATAGTAAATTGATGAACGCAGTAAAAAAAAAAAAAAAAACACCAACAATTAATACGTGCTTATGTGCTATGTGCATAAAGCTTATGTGATTTTTTTCTTCTGTAATTATATGAAACATATTAAGAAAATTAAACAAGTTAAAGTTAGAGATGACATGAGGCTGGACCAATACTGGCAGCTTGAAGCCTTAGCAAAGGATAATTGCAATTGTATACCTTTTCCATCAAAGTTGGGTGGCCAGAGTCTGGTTTGCCAAATCTTACCCTTGTTGATGAGCTTTTAATACACTTAAACCAATTTCAAGAAAATATAGAATAATAAAATCTTTGGTTGACATATAAGTTAGTCATGGTCCATGAACGGACCTCTTTCTCCTGAGTAAGTTAGCATCATGGTGCATATGGGTACATATGTTTAATGCAAACAAGTGAATAACGATGAATAAGAAAACATTTTTTTGCGCGGAGTGCCCTTCTTTTGGGGTGGTCTTTAAATTTTGCCCCTCATATTTGAAATCTTTAAAATTTGTCCTTCGGCTAACACCCATAGGTTCCAGGTTCGAACCCACACGCATCAAAATTTTAAAAAAAAAATTCGCAAGGCGAGTTTAAATTTCACTATGCCGGACTCGGCATACTTTTTGTTAAGGAAACCAAAGTTATGCGGACCGTATACTTATGCCTTGTGGGCATTTTTGGCATAAGTATCCGGTCCGCATAACTTTGATAATTCCTTCACAAAGTTTTGCCGGTCCGGCATAAAAGTTTGCCCATTAAAAGTATGCCCCCACCGGCATAACTTTGTGAAGGAATTATCAAAGTTATGCCGACCGGCATACTTATGCCAAGTCTCCCATAAGGCATAAGTATTCAAGAAAAGTCGTGTTCTTCACATAATTTTTAACTACATGCCCATCCTAATTAAAATAAGCAGAATCCAAACTTAACAATATTAACACATACGCCACGATTGACAACCTCATCATGAATTGCATTTGCACCAAAGATTCTGTACCATTTCCACCCGACAAGAGCATGTTTATTCACAAGAAGTAAATCTTAGATAAAGCCAAGACAATAGTGGTGTAAGTAAGCTAGCTATAGATGGTCACCAAGCACCCGAATGTTATCCACAATATCGAAACTTTAGGTCCTCCACGTGATACACCTAGCAAGCTTCCACAAGAATGATGAATATTTTGAACCACTTTCTGGGATATAACCAGTAACAAAACATGCTATGACTTATCACTCAAATATTTATTTTCGTTAGGACCGGCATAACTTTGATAATTCCTTCACAAAGTTATGCGGGTGGGGGCATACTTTTAATGGGCAAACTTTTATGCCGGATCCGGCATAACTTTGTGAAGGAATTATCAAAGTTATGCCGGACCCGATACTTATGCTGAAGTCGCCCACACAAGGCATAAGTATCTTGGGTCCGGCATAACTTTGGTAATTCCTTCACAAGGGTATGCCGTTGGCGGCATAGCGAAATTTAAACTGCCTTGCGAATTTTTTTTAAATTTTGACTGCGCGTGGGTTCGAACCTGAAACCTATGGGTGTTAGCTGAAGGGCAAAATTTAAACATTTCAAATATGAGGGGCAAAATTTAAAGACCACCCCAAAAGAAGGGCAATTCTGCGAATTGCCCATAAGAAAGGAGCGGAACTTGTTCTTGCTTACTAGTAATTCAGTCACTACTTTTTTGCGGAACCATGTAAAGTTTTACTGTTGAGGAGTAAAATTCAAAGGTTTACTACTTCAGTAGGTTCAAGAGTAAAATTTCAAAAGTTTACTACTTTAGGAGTAAAATTCAAGGGTTTACTACTTCGAGAATAGATTTCAGAATTTACTACTTCCGGAGTAAATCATATAATAATTTTTTTTTTCAAGATTATTTCTTTTCAATTGTTCTACCTCTTCTGGAGGTAAATCGTGATATTTTCATAATCAAGTGCACGTTCGTATTTATAATCTTTACTAAATATCATCACATTCACTTCTGGGAATAAATCTGTATTTGTAACATTTGTCAAAAGTTCTCATTCTTCGAGAATGTAATATAATCATTTGAACATGCCTTAACCATATCATATTTATGATAGCTTAATACCTCTTTAAAGATGTTGCTACTTACGAGCAAATCGAAATATGCATACAATATAGATGATTTTTTCCTTTAACTTATCCTCAATATAATCACAATAAGACTATTAAAATATTACCACTTCGGGTGGTCATAGACATAAATTAAAAATTATCATATAAAGACATGATTAAGATAATTTAAATATTGCATATCTGGGTCGTTGCAAACTAACCTTCCGTGTTGTCCAGTAGTTAAATCTCCTTGATTAACAAGAATAGATACAGATAGGTATGTTCAAAAAACCTTTGTGCAACTTATTGTAATCCTTGACATATATAATAACATAATCAATAAAATCTACTAAATTATTTAAGGTAAATATAGCTATAAATTTACGTGATGCTTACCCTACTTACCTTTTAAGTTGAGCAAATAAGGCTACGAACTCAAAGTTCAAACCTTCCTCAACAAGGGATTTCGTAGACAGAGAGTACGGATCAATAGCAGAGGCGGATCTAGGATTTGAAGGTGGCGGGTAACACAATTTTTTCAATATACATCTTGTTAGGAACGTATGTTTGGGTCGGGTTCATCTCTTTTTAGTTTATTTGGGTCAACTTAATAGGCTTTTTTTTTTAATTTGCAAATATGAAAATTACATTTTAAAAATCAAGAAACGAACATAATTAACATCTTAAATAAGGAATCACACTCATTAACACCCATTAAGAACAGAAGTAAAATCAACTTTTTCATCAAGGACCTTGCATCTCTTATGTATTTTAAAAAATGACTTTGCACAAGTAAAATAACATCTTCAATAAGGAAATTACACCAATCAAAATAAGAAAAATAATACTTAGAAAAACTCTTCAATAGGTAAATACTACCCATAAGTAAAGGTAGAATTAGATAAACTACAAAGTTCTCAAAAATAAATCATAAATTTCATGTTTTTTCTAAGCAATACCTACGAAATTTTCATCACAATTTAAGTAGTAAAGTGATTTAAATTGAATTTAACAATTATAGAATAGCATAAATTTTTATAATACTCCCTCCGTCCATTTTTATTTGTCTATTATACTAAAAATATATATCCACTTTTACTTGCAAGTTATATAGTTGGGAAAATCAAGACATAATTTACCATTTTATACTTATTATTAAGTACTCCAATTCATTTCTCATTTTATTTATTGCTTATTAAGAGTGTCTCAGGTCAAATATAGACAAGTAAACATGGACGGAGGGAGTAATAAACAAAAGAAATTATTAAAAAATAAATTGAATTTTGATCTCAATCCAAAATTCCCATTGAGACCCAAGTTTCTCGATTTTAAATACTCACAGATTTGAGATTAAGAGAAATACTTAATTTAAGGGATTTTGAAGTTTATATTTGTGTGTTCTCGCTAGAGATCACAGATAAAATAATAGAAAAGAGGAAAATCAATATAAATAATAAAAAGATAAATACAAAATTGGGAGGGCCGAAAAGGGAATTACTTTACAAAGGAAGTAAAAAGCCAAAGAAAAACGAAGTCGGAAAATGTTCAAAATAGATTCAAACTTGTGTCTATCAGCCGTGGCACCTCTGTCTAATTTACAACTGAGGGTGACAGGATCAAATATTTAACCTAATTTAAGTAAATTACAACATAACTATATAAAAAATTTATTAATTGAGGGGGTGCCATGTCACCCCCATCGTAAAGGGTTGATTCGCCCCTGATCAATAGCATACCCCAAATAAAAAATTAACTCATTAATTTATTGGAATCCAACTAATAGTGGTAGAGTCTCGTGCTGATAACATGTTATAAAATAATAAAGCAAGCAAGAAGAATATTGTGGAGAAAGAGAGAAGAGGGGAGAGTTCTTATTTCTCTTGTTAGGGATTGTATACAATGAAGAGAACATTTCTATTTATAGGAGAAAGTTAACTTGGTGCCAAAGTCACAAACCCTAAAATTTCTCCTTAAGATAGACATCCATAATTAAATAATATTTATAACAGTTGGCCAAATTTATTTTTTTTGGTACTGTCTCTATAACGCAGTATTTTACTGCGTTACTGCGTTATAGAAAAAAAAATCAACTGGTTCTATAGCGCAGTATTTTACTGCGTTAAAGGACTTAACTTGCCACATTACGGTTGGTTAAGTCCTTTAGCGCAGTAAATCATTGAGCTAAAGGTACTTTTGTCACTTTTTTTTTTTGTTGGGATATTTTGGTTCAAAAGGTTTTTTTCATTTTGGTTCCGGACTCTAAGTGCATTCCACCAAGCACTCAACCCACCCCCACCCCTAACCCCAACCACTCCCACCACCCTACCCCCTGCGCCCACCCCCTCCCAAAAAAAAATTATTTTGAAAAAAAAGTTTTGATTTTTTTTTTGTTTTCTGCATCACCCACCCCCCAACCCCAATCCTAACCCCCCACTACCAAACCCCAACCACTTCCGTAACCCATGCACCATGCCGCATGCTACCCCCAACCCGCACCCAGTCCCCCACCTGACCCCTACCCCCTTCTTTTGGGTTTCTACACCACCACATCCCTCCCCGCACTCAACCCACCCCTAACCACTCCCCCACCCCGCACCCGTACCCCCACCTGCTCCCCCTCAAATTTTTTTTTCTTAAAAATATTTTAAAAGTTTTCTTTTTTATTTTTTTCACCCACCCAACCCCTCCCTACACCCCACCAACCCCTCCAAAAATTAATTTTTTTAGAAGTTTTGAAAAATTTTCTTTTTTGATTCTCTACGTACCACCTATCCCTCCCAAATTTTCTACTTCCTATTTAACTTTACCTTTATTAAAAGTAAAGGTAAAATCCGAAAAAAGTAACTTTTAAAACTTTTTGTTAAGATTTTTTTTTGGAGGGGGAGGGGGGGGGGGGGGGTGTTGTGGTAGTTTAGAAAACCAAGAAAAAAATTTAAAACTTCAAAAAAAAAAAATATGGGGGTGGGGGGTGGATGAGTGTGGGGGTTGATGTGGTATGGGTCCACTTACCGGGGGGGGGGGGGGGAGTGGTTTGGAAAATCCGAGAAAAAAAAATTAAAAACTTTTAAAAAAATTGGCGTTGGGTGGTTGTGGGGGTTGGTGTGGTATGAGTCCAAGAGGGGGGGGGGTGTCGTGGTTTAGAAAATCCAGAAAAAAATTGAGGGTGGTGGGGTTGGGCTGGTATGGGGTGGTGGGGTTGGGGTGGAGTTGTGGGGCTTGGGTGGGTATTTTCTAGAAAATATTTTCCACCGACCAAATGAACATGAGAAAATAAGTAAGAAATTCACTTATTTTCCGCTACCCAAACGAACATGAGAAAATAAGTAGAAATTCCCTTATTTTTCAGGAATGCATTTTTCATGAAAACATTTTCCTTGGAAAATATTTTCCTCAATACCGAACTTACCCTTAATTAAGCTGGCAATGGAAGAGCAAAATCAGCAGAAATCGACACATCCATGACCTAAAGAATAGATAATTACCACATGTCTAAAATATTACTGCACCTTCATTTCCCCAATTTAATTTATGCTTCTAATAAAAATCAGATTTAGGCGGTTTGATAGACACACTCAAAGACGAGTTCATGGGTTCAATAGGAACACACTTAGTTAAGGTGCCAAATTGGAAAAAAAGGGCAAGTTTAAGGGGTCGCATATGCATTAAGGATTTTTTTAATGTGTTTTAACTTACTCACAATCTCAAATTATGTGTCGTGGTTACGAGAAAACCATCAAATGCCCCTCAACGTTTAGCCGGTTTAATTATGAAGCACTCAACCTTTACAGGCGACCAATTACCCCCCTGGACAATTTTAAAGTGAATTAATTTCACCCTAGATAGTGAGGTGGCACAGAGAGTGAGAAACAAATAAAAATATTTCTTATTTTTTTTCCTTTTTTTCTTTATCTTTTATCTCTTTCTTCTTCTTTGTTACACACACTTCCCCTCACCGGAAGTATGCAATTTTCGGCGATTTTTTTTTTTTTTGGGTCTTTCGTTCCCCTTCGAGTTTGACAACTTCCAAACTAATTTTCATTAATCACAAATCATTTTTTAGAAAAAACAAGATGAGAAAATGAAATATCAAGAGACCCAATTAGTAATTTCATTCCATTACAAACTAATTCAAAGCCCAAATCAAGAAAAACTAAAAGAAGAGGTGATTTTTGAGCATTGGCCATGCTCTATAGTCCAAAAAATCAACTTCGATCTTTGATCTTTCAAAACCCAATTTTGAAAACGCAAATTTCAAAACTGAATGGAAACCCAATTTTCATTCCACTACAAATTAATTCAAAACCCAATTTTGCTATGCTCAACTTCGATCTTTCAATTTTCCCTTCGAATTGATTTTTTGGACTATAGAGCATGGCAAAATTGAAAGATCGAAGAAGTTGGAACAGTCGAAAGAGATCATTGGTGAAGATAAAGGGAAATAAAAAATCAAAGGTTGTTTAGTGCTCAAGATAAATAGTAAAGCTAATTTCTTTGGCCAAGTCTTTTAATGGTGATTTTTGGTGTGGTGGATAGTGGAAGAAGATAGATTAGGAAAAGAAACAAAAAGAAGATGGAAAAAAAATTAAAGAAATATTTAACTGGTAAAATACACATGTAAGGTATGTGTATTTCACTACTCAAATACAGATCTGGTGGTAGCGTTTCAGGGGGTAATAATTCCATTTAAAAAATAGTCAGGGGGTAATAGGTCACTCGTAAAGGTTGGGTGCGTCATAATTAATCCGACTAAAAGTTGAGGGGGCATCTGACGATTTTCCCAAAAAGTTATTTCAAATTATTTATTGTTTTAGGAGTTTAAGACATAATTAATCATTTTTTCTCATTTTATCCTTAGAAGAATTTTGTTATTAATGGAGATCACACATGATACATAAATGGAGTAAAATATTTAGTGGAAATAGACTATAATGGAAATAGACTATAACTTAGACATTAATAAGGGGAAGTTAGTCAAATACTCCTTCTAAATTCCGTAAGGAGCGCATAAACCAAAAAATGACAAATAATTTGATATGAAGGAAGTATTTGCGTTATATACAAAATATTTTATAGTTAAATCATATACAAGATTATTATAATTAATGTTAATAAATAATTTATACAAATGATAAGTAACATATTAATATTATATTTGATAATATAAAAGATTCATAGAATCAAGCAAATTAATTTAACTACATCACGTCTTAATTCCTTCATTCAAGACAGATCGAAGCAGATTATAGGCATGTTCAAATGGTCGATTATTCTCTTCTTTCTCTAATAATTTTGATTGGTACCAATGTTTCTCTTTCCTTTTTTTCATTTTTTAAATTTGAAAAGGATCGTATTTTTGAAGATTAAGATATCTGAATATGGCTACATGCTTGACTATTAAGCGTTTTCTAAATTTAAATACTTAGTGATTGTTTATTTTTTCTCAACATCTAAATATATAATTATATTCATCTTTATTAAAAAAGTAATATAAATAAAATTCAAAACAAAATTTATAATTAGATGTTATATTTACAAAGTAATAAAAAAATCCTTAATTTACGTGGTGTTGTAAAGAAATTGTTTGTTTGATGAAATATACTCTAAAATCTATAGAATGTAGTAATAAAAATGGTGGTCAATGATAATGGGTGTCAGATGTTGTTAGTGGTAGTCATTGAGAAGGCTAGTGATGTGGCTAGAGGTGGTTGTGCAGGGGTGGCTAAAAATGTGTGATGGTTATGGTTATGGCTATGGCTAGTGGTGATAGTTGATGATAGTAGTTATTGCGCGTAATCGATAGCATGGTGATTATGCGTTTGTTAAAGGAGATAATCAGTAGTGGTAGTTGATGATGAATGTGGCTCATGATTGGTTAGTTGGTGATCATGGTTGTGTTGTGTTAGCTAGCGCGATGGAAATGCTGAAGGTAGCCATAGCAGTTATCGATTTGGAGATTGTTGGTGGTTGTGCAACATGTAATGCATAGAATAGTGGTAAAATGTCATATACACATGAAGTAAATGTCGCTTTAGTGATACACTAAGAATGTGCACTAGATTTGAGTAAATAGAGACTTGTCCAGAACTAATAATGATTGTAAAAGCAAATCAGACTGATTATGAGGATGTTTAGCTCTTCTTATATTGCGTTACATTTCTAAGAAGTTAATTCTTATTTACTAGTAGAATTTCAAGTACAAATAAAATGAATTAAGAATTCTAGTTGAAGTAATTTCCTTAATGGTGGAATTATAGGACAGTGGTTGATTGTGATTGGATAAGAACAAAGAAGCATGGACAATTTGTCCTGGCTGGCATTTGTGGAGGATTTAGACATACTTGGAAAATATGCAATTAAGATGAAGCATTTCATCTGATCTTTTGGATGCATTTATTTGTACTTCCAAATATGTCATATTGCATTTCGAATATAATTTTCGTGGTAGGAAAAATTCAGATTATATCAAACTGAATTCTTAGTGAAAATAAAATAGATTTAACACTTATTTCGACAACTACAATAATTCAAAGAGGCATTTTTTTAGCTAGAGCGAGGAAGTGGTTGACTCTCAAAATTCACTATTAAGTTGTAATTAGAGTCGATCAAGAGAAAAGACGATACCCAGACGAGACATTAGACGATCTAAGAGGTAATTGTATATGAATAAACACGTGCATACAAACACTCTCATATTCCTATTACAATACTGGCCCAGTAAGAAGTTCGTGAGGTACCGCCGCAGCTTGAATTATCTTTGAATAAGAGGAACCGTCTTAGGAAATGACTTAACTTAAAAGAGAGACGTCGTTGTTGCGAGGTGAGAGAGCAACTTGTTTGGTCATGCATGCAGTGCACTCATTCTCATTACGAGAATGAAATGATGCTCCACATGAACTCGAGACTAGTAGAATTCAACTTTGCATGCTTGCAGTAGCAGATTGTCGGTCTTATATTTCAGGTAATTAGTTCAAACTTATTATATGCAGTTATATGTGACTTCAGTTTGTAGAAATTAAACTCAGTATAGTTTCTCTTTTTTCTCATAACACCTTTTTATTCTCTTCCACTGTGTCCAAAGTGATATAATGCATGTGCCTTGAAACAAGTGACACTAATATGCATATCATATCTAATTTTGTTTGAGATCTGTGTAGTACTCTTCTAACCACTTGTGAATAATAGCCATTTCTTGCTTCCTTTGGATGATTAACCAGTCTGGATCATTCTTTGTCTCAGATCGAAAGTCAACATGGTGTGCACCTAAATAATTAGAAAAATTAAAACATGAAACTATTACTTGTAAAATAAATCAATGTCTCTAATTAAGATGATGATATACAGAAGCATTTGATACCTTTCTGAGTTACCAGAGCCACAATGCTAGCTGATATATTTTTCAGCACACTGTCATAAGGAGAACAGAAAAAAAATCAATTTGAGTAACGGTAATCACAGACAAATTCAAGATTTATAGAGTTTGTAGGTTTTACAATGAGTATGTTCTTATTAGATATATATACATTTTAAAATTTTCGCGTATGTATACAAAGTTCGAGCCTGTGCATTCAACTAAAATCAACAAAGTCCGTCTCAGATCCGCCTCTTAACATTAACATCCACAAGAAATTATTTTGAACCTTTTTGGGGTGAAACAAAGGAATAAATGAATGAAGAAAAGAAAAAAATTTATAATCATACAAAACTCTCTGTTGCAGCATAAAATTCAGCACATGGACCATGTGAGATTTTTATATAGATTTAGTCTGAGTAGAATTTAATTTATATATACCAACAGTTGAAAAGAACTTTTATACTATCAACATATTTTTAAACTATAAACGAGTAACTTGTCTTATTTTTCAGGTATGTAGACTGTAGTTATCAGTAAAGTAAATTGATACTCTTTACACTGTCATGGTATAGAAGTTATATTCAAACTTACCCTCCTCTGCTCCATGGATCTTGCATTCCATTAGAGAATATCATGTTGCTGCCAAATCTCTTAAGGACTTGTTCAATTCTCTGAAATTATAGACATACTTTATTCTTATTAGAATGAAAACCAAAATATTCAAAGAACATTTGCATAAAATGTTAAGTTGAGAGTGTATCGGTCAGACTCTTCAAAAATGTCGCAAGATGCGTGTCGAATTCTCCAAAATAAGTGCATTTCTTGTGGATCTAACACGAGTGCAGCAACACTTTTGAAAAGTTCGAGCAACACAGGACTGAAAACAAAAATTAAAAAAATTAAAAAAACAAGTGAGAGAACTCACATAACCACCAAATTCGGTAGTGATCCAATGTGGTCTAGGCTCAACTCCATATCTTTTCTTGCAATCTTGTCTGAACTCCTTGTAGCTATAGGAAGATGGAGGAAACATGCTTTCATTTGAACAAGTCATTGGCATAACCATTTCTGTACATGCCTGAAACTCGGAAATCAGGACTAAACAGTCGATCAATTAGGTCTGTATTAATTGGACCCAGAATTCAAGAACCATTTTTTAATCAATTAATAACCAAACTAAGATAGGAAAAGATTCAAATTTGCCGCTATGCTATTTGAAATAGTTCACCGTTAAACTTTTGGTTTATTTATACTCTTGCCTTTAGCAAATTATTTCGTATTTGTCCTTTCCTTTAACGGGAACCTCACGATAAATGGATGGACTACACGTGTCCAAATTTTTCGAGGAAAAATGCCCAAATTACCCTCAACCTTTGATTATGGTTTAAAATTACCCTTAAATGAAAGACAAAAAAGGGGGTGCTATTAAACTTCCTAATAACAGGATAATGCTAGATCAAAAGTTTAGCAGAAGGAAAAGTTGTTCAATTTCTAATAATATTTTCTGCAGTCATCAATCGTTTAAATTCTGGACCTGCCACTAATAAATTTGGAGGATAATCTAATTGGAAAAGATTAAGACGTGTAATATGTAAAGTTTTACGTACCTGCCAGTCCCAACCATGAAGGCCATGAGCATCAGTACCGCCTTCTAAATTGAAACATTTTTCTGTTTGTGTATAATTGTAATATAAACTTGCTGCAGCAAATGCCCGACTGAGTTTTGAAGCTCCTTTTGGCAATCCATCAATTATCTTGCACATCTTAATTCAAAAGAAAAAAATTTGAGCTTTACAACTGACGATATAAAATGATTTACACAATCAGGTCACTTATGAAGTCATTACAAATAAATATATGGCAAGCATTAATTGGTAAATTAATCATATTATACTAAAAGTGGGAAGCTCCTTCCTTCAAAGTTAGATCATGCTTTTGCCCCCGCTATAAATTACTTTATTAATATTGTACAACAATATAAAGTTAATCATCATTGTGATAAGCATATTGGATTTTCCAATTCTTCCAAACGAAGTTTCTGCAATCAAACCTTTTCCATCCCTAGCTATTTAAGATCTTTAATTAGTTTGTCAAGAAACTGTTGAAATCTAAAGGTCAGGACAATTAAGTAGGAAATTGATGGATCTTTTGTTAACATTCAATTGATGAAACCAGAGTGGAAAATATGCATAAGGTCGGGTAAACATTGAGAGAGAGATAGAGAGGAAAAGTAGAGAGAGAATTTTCTATTATCTGTGTAAAATGAGAAAATAACATCTGAGTACAAAATATCTGGGCCCAAGCTATATATAGCGACCGGGTCTGATTCACTTAAACCCATCTCTAACTGAACATATAAATATAGGGCCAAGCCTAATACAGAAAAATAAAAGAGAAATGTGTCCTAACTAATGATATACAAGTATACTAGGTTATACACTAATGTTATACACATGGCTGATCAATAGTATCTCCAACAACCCCCCCCCCCCCCGGGAAGTTGGAGGGTGAGAAAACTCCCAACTTATGACGATGCAAGTGATGAGCAAAGACCAGTGAGAGGCTTGGTAAACATGTCCGCCAGTTGAGAAGAACTGGAAGTGTGTGACAAGGTGATCAGCCCCTCATGCAACTTGTTGTGCACAAAATGACAATCCAACTCAATGTGCTTCGTACATTCATGGAACACAAGGTTCTTGGCAATGTGAATGGCTGCCTAGTTATCACTGGTTATCACCAAACAAAGGAATAGAAGAAAGATCAGTCAGGCCAAAGTCAGACAATAAACGAGTAACCCAAGTAATCTCAGCAACAGCTTTACTCATTGATTTGTATTCAACCTCTGCAGAGGAGAGTGACACCACAGCCTGCTTTTTGGATTTCCAACCAATTACACTACTACCCAGAAGCACACAAAAGCTAGAAACAGATCTTCTACTATCAACACAGGCACCCCAATCACTATCACAATACACAACCAAGGAAAGATCAGAAGATGAATTGAAGATGATGCCAAAATCAGAAGTCCCTTTGAGATATTTGAGCAGGTGTAAGGCAGCATGCATATGGGAAACACAGGGTTGTTGCATGCATTATCTAAGATGTTGAACAAAGAAAGCTAATGTTAGGTCTTGTGCGAGTGGGGAAGTTCAATTTGCCAACCAAACATCTGTACTCCTCAGGCTTTGGAAGAGGATCCCCAACCCCAGCCTTAAGCTTAGCATTCAGTTCAACGGGACACACCACTGATGAACAGTCAAGACTGTGAAATGCAGTTAGGAGATCATGCAAAAACTTCTTCTGATGAAGGACAACACCAGAAGGGGTGTATAAAACTTCAATACCCAAGAAGTAATTCAGAGACCCCAAATTCTTAATTTTGAACTCAGCTTGGAGAAAGGACTTGAGATCAGAAATTTCAGCCAGGTCAGTCCCTGTAAGGGTTATGTCATCTACATAGATAGCTAAGATGACCAAGGAATCACCAGAAACCCTTTTGAACAAGGAACATTGAAGGAGTGTGGGTACCCTCTGGAACACAAAGCCCGGGACAACTTGGCATACCATTACCTAGGAGCCTGCCTCAAACTATATAAAGATTTTTTAAGCTTGCAAAACAACTGAGAGGAGGAATTAGAGTCAACAACCAAACCAGGGGGAAGTTTTATGAAAACCTCCTCATCCAAATCACTATGCAAAAATGCATTGTTGACATCAAGTTAAAACATTGGCCACTATTTCTTGACAGCAACAGCAATCAAAGTTGACAGTTGACATTTCAACTACAGGAGAAAAAGTCTCATGAAAGTCAATTCCCTCAACTTGGGTGTCACCCCTGACTACTAGTCTAGCCTTGTACCTCTTTACACTACCATCAGCCCTGTACTTGATCTTATATACCCATTTGCACCCAATGGGTTTCTTCCCAGTTGATAATTTAACTATATCCTAAGTACCATTTGCAACTAAAGCCTCAAACTCCAACTTCATGGCATCCTGCCAAGCAGGGATGGCTGCAACTTGAGAACAAGTGGAAGGCTCAGCTACAGGATGCTCCCTAGAAGTAGTAGTGGATGGATATGAACTGGAAACATGAGCAGAAGATTGTTGAAGGTATTTGGGAAGAGAGTAATCATGAAGGTATTTAGGAAGAGAGTGAGACCTGGAAGATTGTCTTTGAGGTGGCATGGAAGGAGCAGGTAAGGAAGAAGGAGAAGGAACATTAACAGGGAGAATGGGAACATGGGATGCAGGACTAGGTGATTCAGGAGGATCTGGTGAAGAGGTGTGAGAAGAAGGAGAAGAATGAGGAAGAAGGGGAAAGGCAGACTGAGGGGAAGGATCAGGAGAAAAAGACTCAGGAGGAGGGAATGATGGTGTTATATCCCGCATTTTGTACGTCGGGACAATTCGAGCTAACTACGATAAGTTAGGGACAAGACTACTCCGGGATGCGAGGTTGAGATTTTTGACCTTCGATTTTATTTTAAGGCATAAGTTGCTTGTGATTTTATTGGCTTGGAATATTAAGGAAAATTTTGGGGTTAAAAGTGAATTATGGAAAGTTATTAATTTTTCATGAAATGGCCATGTTGGCCGTGGGTGGTGGTGTGGGTCCCACCTTGGTTGGCCAAATTTGACTAGTCAAGCTATGAAGGGTGCATGTGACTACTTTACAATTGTAGGGACTAGAAGTGACAAAAATTATTCTTGAGGGGGCCTAGTGTGGCCGGCCAAGAGATGTGGGCCATAGGGCCACTTGTGCAACTTTTATATGGACTTAAAAGATGACAACTTAAGTCATCTTCATCATTTTATCTCCTAGAAATTTCAAGAAAGCTTGGAGGAAATAGATGAAGGCCATTTCGGCCAAGGAGAGAAAAATGGAGGTCAAGAAAATAGCCATCAAAAAAATTATTTCTTCTATGTTTTCTACTCTTTAGAAGGTGCTAAACAACATGGAGCAATTGTTAGGGCAAGCAAATCCTTGGTTCTTGCAATTCTCAACTCTAGCCAAGTGAAGAACTAAGTGGAAAAGGTAAGGTTCAATCTCATTTTTCATGCGTTATGGATGGTTTATGTGTGTTGTAGTATGTAGAAATGGATGAAAATCATGAAATCTTGGTTGTTGGTGTTGAACCGTGGGGGGCTATGTTTGGCCGTGTGTATGTATATTGTGTGTAGGAATGACGAACTAATTTTATTTAGCATGTTTTGGTTGTTGTTGCATGGATTCCATAATGAAAATGATGGTTTAATGATTTAAATGGAAGTTGGAATCGTTTGTAGGTTGTTGGAAAGGATAATGTAATTTTAATATAGTTTTTGTATTATTGTGGTTAGTGTTGTTAATGTGCGGAATGTTGGTGTAGTTTATGAATTTGGAGGAAAGAAATGTGTTGTTGTTGTTTCTATGGCAATTGGAGAGTTTCGGGTGGTGTTGCCCATTGGTTGGGCCGTGTGATCATTTTTGGATTGCTTGAAGTGTTCTTGAATTTTGTTTGAATGGTTTCGGGTTGGTACTTGAATGTATGTAAGCATTGATGTTGGCTTGATCATATGTGGTTAATGTGAATGTAAATGGAATGTTGTCCAAATATGTAGAAAAGAGTTATTGACGTTAGAATGCCTTTTAAATTAATTGTTGATGTTGCTAGAATGGTTGTTGGTATTGTTGTTGAAGATCTAGCCGAGTTGAAATCTCGGGGATGTTGAATTTACAGGGGAGATGCTGCCCAAATTTCTGTAAATGGAGTGCTAGTGTAGAATTGGATTTCTAAGAGCTTACGACTAATGTTTGGCGTCTAATGATGTTGTTGTAGATTTTGAGAAGCCGAGGCCTAAGTTCAGATTTACGTAGGAAGCAGACGAGGTATGTGAAGTTTACCCTTTCTTTCTTGAGGCATGTCTTAGTCGTAAGTAGATTGTGATACGAGTCTCGGGTAACTCCGTTCTTAAGGTCCGAGCTTGTGTGCGATTTTTATTCATTTCTTAATGTTAGCTCTCTTAATGCAGTCGAACCATGATCCTTATGTTTTTACATGATTTGGTTTCAAAGATTTTATAAAGATTTTTATTCCAAAAAGGTTTCGTAACTACGAACAATCGTAACTTTCATAGACGAGCTCGGATCGCTTCGAAACGTTCGCGGGAGATTCTATAATGGACAAGGTCTCCAACTTTCATAAATGGACCCGGATTGGTTCGATACTCGTCCGTGGGCCCGAGACTCTCCCTTTGTGTGGTACTAACGCCCTTTTGAAAGAATTTGGTGTGATTATCGTCTTAACTCTCGAGCGTCAACTACTTAATTCCCTATCGGTTTGTAAAGACGATTATGCCCCTAATGTCCACAAGTTATTCCACATGGTTTAATACGTGTCTACGAGTCCTAAAGTTATATTTGATATGTTCCCGAACGACATTCGGAAGAAACTTGATTTGACTATCGTCTTGGTTTTAAATGATAATTCACTTCAATTATTTTATGAGTTTTTGAAAAATGTTTTAAACTGCATATAGTCTCCCACGACTCTGCTCGTGCATATGGTTACTATATCCTTCACCGAGTCCCGGGCCGGTTATGTTTCGTGCGCACTATGATATATTCCGGAGTATGATGTGTCCGGTTCGCCGAGCCCCTCATTAGAGGGCCGGGTACCGTGTATATTTGGCGTTATGATGTGTACGGCGTTGCGGTGTGTTATGTGATATGTCGGGTTTCGGAGATATAAAATCTTGCGGAGTATGATGTGGCGTGGCACCGACGACGGGCGGGCGACCACCGTTCTAAGAGCCTGTGCATGATTTGTATTTTTATGAGTAAGCATTTTGATATTTTGAATATTGCATTTACTTTCCGTACTTACGGTTTGACTATGATCTTGTTCACTATATTTCACGCTTTGCGTACTCGGTACGTATTCCGTCTTGACCGCTTTCTTCGGGGGCGCGTTTAAATACGCGCAGGTACAGATACTTATTTGGATGATCCACCAGCTTAGGATTCCTGTTCAGCTGACTTGGAGCGCTCCCTTGTTCTGGAGCCTATACTTGATTCAGATTCGGTTATTGCATATATGTATATATGATTATTCACGGGTACGGCGGGGCCCTGTCCCGTCATATGATTCTGTTATGACTCTTGGGGTACGTAGACATATATGTGTGGGTTATGGGTACTCGGCTATTCGGTCGTGTACGTGTGATTTGTGATTTGGACGTCCCCGCATGCTATGATAGCCTTATCGGCTTATATGTGATACTATTCTTTTGGAAGTTATGACGACGACATGTATATGTATATTTGTGACGACTTTGGGGCAACGTTCCCTTTTCGTAAATATATGTTATTTGTACCGGTATAAGTTATTAGTACGCCATTTCTGATTAATGGGTGTGTACGGGTGCCCAAGTCGGGCACTAGTCGCGGCCTACGGGGTTGGGTCGTGACAGATGGAACATCAGAGTCAGATGCAGAAGGAGGAACATCAAAGTAATGAGGGTAAGGAAAATGAGAAGGTGAGGAAGAGCTGGTAGAGAGGCTGGCAAAAGGAAATATGTGCTCATGGAACACCACATCCCTAGAAACAAAGGTGGATTTGGAGACTAAGTTGTACAATTTATACCCCTTCTTAGCAAATGGATACCCTAAGAACACACAGGGGACAGATTTAGGCTGAAATTTATCTCTATGTGGTTTAGTAAAAGTGGAGTAACACAGACAACGAAAAGACCTTAGATGGGAATAGGTGAGAGGCTTAATGTGAAGGACCTCATAAGGACTTTTATTATTGAGTAGTGAGGAAGGAAACTTAATAGGCCTAGAGGATTGAAATAGAAAAGCCCTAGCAGTTTCTAGGAGATGTCTGTATTTACTTTCCACCACTCCATTTTGCTGAGGAGTGTATGGATAGGTGTTCTGGTAAATAATGCCCTTGGTAGAAAAGAAAGCAGAACCAAGGTGACTAGAACCTAATTCAAAAGCATTATCACTCCTCACAACTTAGAATTTTGAATCAAATTGAGTCCCTACCATAGAAATAAAAGCTTTCAACAGATCAAAGGCATTACTTTCGGCCCCCATCAAATGTGTCCAGGTTTCCCTAGAGTAGTCATCTACCAGTGTTAGGAAATATTTGCAACCATTGTGTGTAGGAGAGTGGTAAGATGTTACACCTCGCACTTTCAGAGCATGAGCACGCCACTTATTTCACAGTATTAATGGAGTATCAGAGACGTCTCGTGAAGTTTGGAAAGGTACAAGCCATGGGAAGTACGTAGCAATGAAGTAAATGATGAATTACGATCTCATAAGTCGTAACCGGGAAGGACAACCTTGAAACTAAAGGATATGACCATTATCAAGTATTATTAATGAAAGATATCATGTATGAAGAGTTTCAAAAGATTCCGGGACCAAGCAAATTGAAGAAAATAAGTTTGTCGAAAATTTGAAAAATTCGATAAAATTTTAGGTCAACTTTAGAGGGGTATATCTCGTAGTATATCAGAAGTTTTGAAGTGAAACAAAAGCCTAAATTGAAGTTCAGGAAGTCTAGTTTCTAACGTAATAAACGGTTCGTCAAAACGACATTGGAGTAGGGAGTTAAGGGCATTTCAAGATAAACCTCCAAGTTGCCAAATTGTTCCCCGCGGGCCCCACTTGGAAAGTTGGTGGAACCGACTCTCAAGGGCTATAAATACCCTATTATTCCACTTTTTTCATCATTTACACTTCTTGTGAGCTTTAGAAACATCCACACACTTCTCTTAAACACATATAACCCCTTAAATAAAGAATCCAACAAGATTACACCAAACTAGTTCATGAAAAGTGATTATTCTTGTTTCTACTTGATGTTGTGGTGAGTTTGGTCTTGAAGAAAGTTGGTGTGGATAAAGTTCTTCAAGTATAAAGTATGTTCTTCATCCTATCTCTTATGTTAAGTTGATTTGAAGGTTTGCCAAGTCCTAAAAGTGAAAATAGTTATGGAGGAAAGATCATAAAATGTTGTGTTGTAGTTGTTGAGTTTATGGACTGATTTGATCATGTTGTGGGTGTTTTGATGAGCTAATTTACATATATATGGATGGTATCTAATGTTGTTGGTGTGTTGATGAGACTATGCTCCTTGATTGGGAAAAAAGGGAGTGTATATTGTTATTGTATGTTGATAAACATCGTGTGGGATGTTATATGAAATATTTTGGTATTGATAATGATGTTGTTGGTGTTAGTGTTATTGTTGGTGTTAGTGTTGTTATTGTTGTGTTGGTTGTTGGTATTGTGATTTCGGGCTAAGAATATAAAC